>NC_140213.1:47933881-47948881 GCF_951802725.1 Rutilus rutilus
TATTTTAAAAGTATGCTAAAGTGTACTTCTTTTTCACAAGGGTGTTCCGACATGTTTAGCATATTTATTTCTAATTATAAACCAGATTTGGTCACATATAATCACATAGGCAAACCCTATTTTTGCAATGCATTAAGTGTTAATGTGGAGATGTAAATGTGTCTACATAGACAGCACTTTTAAGACATCATGCACGTTCCAGATGACTGAAAACAACGCATTATTGTCTGGTTTCAGCGATATCTAAAGCATGCATCCATCATCGCTAAAGCAAGCAGAATGCATTCTGACAAGATCACAATTATTCATGAACTTCCTCAAAGTATTGAGAAAAGTTTCTTCCAGTAACGTTAACGTTCATTCAACGTTTTCCAGTGTTTACGTAATAATGTTTTCCAAACGCTGACACAAAAACGGTATCTATTCATCATTCACATTTTCTGCTTTACACACATTTTGCAATTCAAAATGGCACTTTTTAAACACACTGAACACGGTTCTCTGCATAACACACAACAACCTGACATAAAGTCACATGATTGCCATTTCAAAACACTGCCATTCAAAATGACACTCCATGAGCTGATTGGCCGACACATGTGTCACCTGACCAAACGCCTCAGTGCTTAATTGTTAAAGGAACACTCCACCGTTTTTTGAAATAGGGCTTATTCACCTTCTTTCCTACAGTTAGATAGGTGGGCAAATGCATTTTTGTCTCAGTGCATGCATTGTTTTAGTTTGACAGGGTCAGCGCTAGCTTAGCTTAGCATAATGAATGTAATCCTTTGTTGCCAGCTAGCATGTCCTGAGTAAAAGTAATATAAAAAAAATAAAAAACCCACCTAATTACTTCTTGTGGCCTGCATATTCACAACGAGTACAAATAGCGATGCAGATTAACACTAGGTGATTTCCTATGCAGATATTGACTTGGGACTATATTAGGGGGAAGCACAGGCGAAGCACTGCTACTTGGGCTCAGAGATATCACGCCCAAGTAGCAGTGCTTCGCCTGTGCTTCCCCCTAATATAGTCCTTAATATATAAGTCAATATCTGCCTAGGAAATCACCTAGTCTTAACTATTTGTACTTGTTGTGAATATGCAGGCCACAAGAAGTAATTAGGTGGGTTTTTTATATTTTTTATATTACTTTTACTCAGGACATGCTAGCTGGCAACAAAGGATTCCATTCATTACGCTAAGCTAAGCTAGCGCCGACCCTGTCAAACTAAAACAATGCATGCACTGAGACAAAAATGCATTTGCCCACCTATCTAACTGTAGGAAAGAAGGTGAATAAGCCCTATTTCAAAAAACGGTGGAGTGTTCCTTTAACACTTCAATCTTTTTCAGTTTACTGTTTTTTTGTGAGCATATTTTTGTTCAGTCCGATGTAAATATATTATAATATATTATTTTGCAGGATATATGAGGTATTTTGCAGTGTGTGGTTTTGTGAATTGTGTTGCGTATTTTGATAAAACCAGCCTAGTTTGCAAAACTGTGTGTTAGCAATTGGGTAAAAACTGTAAAAGTAACAATCTCATAATATTTGCAAAACTGAATGTTCCCTTAACCGTTTCATAACCAAGAAAACACGTTTTTAAAACATTTGAAAAAAACTGGAACATTCAGAAATAACGTTTTAATGGGAACTAAAGAGCATCTTTGTTAGCTGGGATGGTGGATGAGTGTTAGAGAAAAGATGATTGTAAATGTATTTCAATCATTATTGAGAAGTATAATGTTTGTGTATCTGCATATTAGAGCATTGCATCATTGGCTTGAGCAGCAGTCGAGTCTCTCTCGTGGCCTGTGTGTGTGTGTGTGTGTGTGTGTGTGTGTGTGTGTGTGTGTGTGAACAGTTCTGTTTAAAAGAGACGCACGCTTCAGCAAGAAACAGAGAAATGAGCTTCAGTCACTTCACAGAAATCAACTCGTTTTAGAAAAGAAATAGAGCTTGAGCGAGCAAACAAAGAGAGGGCAGACGGAGACTGACTGAAACACAGAACTGTTGTGTTAGTTGATGCAGCCAATTAATTATATTGCAAGCCATTTAGAAATCTATAAAAGAAGCATAAAGGGGTTGAGGCTGTTTGAGAAAGTGTAAGTATGGTATTAAAAAATGCAATACGTGTATTTCAACCGCTCTGGGCGTTGTTACGTTGGAGTCTTTTTTAAAAGGGAAGAGCTGTGTCTTAAAAAGGAGAAACGTGTAAATTATGCATTTCATTTTCTAGCCTCTCTTTTCTTCTCGCTCTTGCCTTTTGTTTTTGAGGGAGTGAAGAATTAGGGCTGCACATAAAAAGGCGTTTTGTTGCGTGTCTTACTCGAGCCTGAGGGGGCGCTGTCGAGGTGTGTGTGTGTGTGTGTGTGTGTTCACGTTAGTTCAGGTACAGGTTAAGCCTCGTTCTCATTAACATATAGTAACCAAAACGATCACAATTATCAATATCATCACGGTATTGTTCAAATGTGCTGGAAGTGTTCAGAAACTACACTGAAATCAAGACTTGTCGAAAACCAACAAACAGCATAAAATAACATAACAATAACAATAAAATGAGATTGTTTTGTTTGCATGAACATTAGAATAATAACACTATAAATGATGGCCGGATTTTAAACGAACAAGAAATACTGGTTGGATGACGTACAAATACAGTTTTGACAAAAAAAAGTTTATTGTAAAATGATAAACCTCACTTTTCAGGCCTATGAAATATGTTTTTTTTAAGGGATGGTTATATATATAACGATTATATGCGTCTGAAAGAAGAGTCATATACACCGAGGATGACTTGAGGGTGAGTAAATCATGGGCTAATTTTCATTTTTGGGTGAACTATCCCTTTAAATTTTGTTTTATTTTGACCAAATTTTGTGTTTTCTGTTGCAAGTTTTCTGAATTCCATTTTAATGGTTTAATTAAATGTTAATGATCAAAAAGCATGTCTAATGAATTTAATTCATAAAAACAACAATTTAAATAATAATCAGAAATTCTTGAGTATTTTAACAAAACATTAATTTAATTTATCTTTTAATCACAAACTTTTTTGTCAAACAAAGTGCTGCACAACAGAGATTTACAGTAAAATTAAAACATGGAAGAAAAATGTATAATTTGTTTTAATAATAATGTAGCCTATTATTATTATTATTAGTGTTAGTATTATTAGTACATTGAGACGTAGCTAAATTCTACTGTACAACAGTAATATATTTCTGTCACAAATTCTCCTAGTTAAACCAAACTTGTATTTTGACGGGTTGCCATGAAGACCTCTGAGTTTTTATTATAACTGGATTTTGTGATTCGTCCGCGTTTTCTGTATCGCGGTAATCATTTTCAACATGATAATGATAATCATAAATGTTTCTTAAGCATCAAATCAATCATCATATTAGAATGATTTGTGAAGGATCATGTGACACTGAAGACTGGAGTAATGATGCTGAAAATTCAGCTTTGATCACAGGAATAAATTACACTTTACTGTATATTCACATAGAAAACAGTTATTTTAAATTGTAATAATATTTGACTGTTTTTACTGTATTTTTGGTCAAATAAATGCAGCTTTGGTGAGCAAAGACCTCAAACTTTTCAATGGTAATGTACATTTTGGTTAAATTAGATATTTTATGATATATGATATTATGTCAGGACTAAACCTGTGATGCTGAAAAACACTGTCTAGATAGGCAGCACTAGTGTCAGCCACACATCTAGTGATGATGAACTGATTTATTTCAGCATTTACACTGATTTTCTTAAAGGCACACGGCGACTTTTTGGGACTTTATCTTATTCACCGTATCCCCCAGAGTTAGATGAGTCCACACACACCCTTCTCATCTCCGTGTGTGCCGTAACTCTGTCTGACGCACCCACCGCTAGCCTAGCTTAGCACAAAGACTGGAGGTAAATGGCTCCAGCTAGCATACTGCTCCCAATTAGAGACAAAATAACCCAAAATTGTTCTATTTACATGTTGTGATTTGTATAGTCACAGCGTGTACAAATAACAAGGTCACATGAGACAGACATCTTCTAACCGTATACATACTGGGAACTATATTCTCAGAAGGCGAAGCACTGCTACTTGGGCGGAGTGATTTGCTCGCAGCGTCTGAGAAGCCCCGTGAGAAGCAGAGAGTTCGCTCAGAGTTGGAGAATATAGTTCCCAGTATGTATACGGTTAGAAGATGGCTGTGTCTCATGTGACCTTGTTATTTGTACACGCTGTGACTATACACATCACAACATGTAAATGGAAAAATGTTGGCGTTATTGTGTCTCTTATTGGGAGCAGTATGCTAGCTGGAGCCATTTACCTCCAGTCTTTGTGCTAAGCTAGGCTAGTGGTGTGTGCGTCAGACAGAGTTACGGCACGGAGATGAGAAGGCTATGTGTGGACTCATCTAACTCTGGGGGATACGGAGAATAAGCTAAAGTCCCAAAAAGTCGCGGCGTGTTCCTTTAAATCCGCCCACGTAAAGACTAAGCAGAAGAAACGTGACGCTCCTCATGCAGGAATAAAGCGTCCTGAACGCTGTCTGGAGCAGATAAGAGCAGCACACCAGTAAACATCCACAGTAGACGTCTTTACCTGCACTGAGTTCAGTCTGCAGTATCCGTTCAGCGGGAAGCGGATGACGTGCGTCGGGTCCTGGTTCCAGCCAGCGTTGACCGAGTTACACATGACGTCGCCGGTCTCGGGGAAGACCTCCTCGATGAGCACCTTCTCCCCGCTGAGGGCGATGCGCTCGCCGAGGTCAGGGGTCACGCGCACCACCAGGCAGTCGCAGGGTTGAGCCAGGCGTCTCTGCTCCCGGTCCTGCTTCCAGCGCTCCAGCTCCTTGATCATCGGAGACAGCTGGTAATATCGCGCCTCCTCGTACAGGAGGTGGAATTCCTGAGCAGAGACGTTAAACATTAGAACATAATTCAAAATCTCGACATTTTAGACCTAAACATCCTCACTTTAAACAAGATGTATTTACTTGAGAAGCATTTTTTTTACAATTTATATATATATATATATATATGAAGAGTTCAGATGCAAAAGCCTCTAAGTGCCATCTGAAATTTTCTTCTAGAATGATCATTTTTATCAAGCTTGTATATTTAAGTTCAGTAATTTCACTTAAATGGCAATCAAAATTACCTATTAATTGTCATTTAAGTGAAATTACTTCATTTACAACCTCAAATAAATGCTGTTTTTTTTTGTTTGTTTTTACAATTCATCATAGAATCCTGAAAACACAGTTTCCACCAAAATATAAAGCAGCAGCACAACTGTTTTCAACACTGATAATAATCATAAATGTTTCTTGAGCATCAAATCATCATATTAGAGTGATTTCTGAAGGATCATGTGACACTGAAGACTGGAGTAATGATGCTGGAAATTCAGCTTTGATCACAGGAATAAATTACACTTTACTATATATTCATATAGAAAACAGCTGTTTTAAATTGTAATAATATTTCACATTTTGACTACACACACACACATGCGCACACACACACACGTACAAAGAGATGTGATGAAACAGCCGTTTTTGGTGGAAATAATTATTCACAAAAGAGGGAAATGTGAATGATCTCCAACAGGTGCAGGATCAAAACTGAGGATAAGATACAGATATTGTTCATAAATAACAATAATAATAGTGTTGCTGTTGAACGGGTTCAGGTCGCATCCGTAGAATGAACGACAATAAATAACGCACACAAAATGCAGTCAAATTCTAGGTTAAAAATACAAAATAATTATTCTTAAAGATTATTATACTGTCTTTTCAGTGGACAATACACACATAAAAGACGTCTACGCAAATATTCAAGTTTATTATTCAGAAATGAAATTTTAACTATGAGCGATAGTGATGCTATTATGCTATTACCTCAAACGCCACTACATAATAACTACACTACCACTACACTACCACTACTATAAGTTAAAATATAAAAAATATTTATTTTAAAGAGATAATTATACTCTGTTCAATGTATGTTTATGCTTTCTAAATAGTCACTAACTATGAGCAAAGGTGATGCTATTCCTGCAAACGCCACTGATTAATAAAAAAAAACAAATAAGTACATAAATAAAACCCAGCGATCCTCAAGTTTAGTATTTAGAAATGTAATAGTTTTAATAGCAATAGTGATGCTATTACCTCAAACGCAACTACCCTTCTAAGTTAAAATATATAAAATAATTATTTTAAAAAGGAGATAACTATACTTTTCAATAGATGTTTATGCTTTCTAAATAAAATACAGTCACCAACTATGAGCAAAGGTGATGCTATTCCTGCAAACGCCACTAATAAATAAAAAACGATTAAGTACATAAATAAAAGGCAGTAAATGAATGAATGTTTAAAAGCGGTGTGTTTGGGGTGCGGGGGGCATGTGTTGCTCAGAGGGGCATCAGAGGGGCATCAGCGCGGCCCGCGGGTCACAGTCGAGACGTTTGGCAGGATCTCATGTGCTCGTTGGAGCCCGTCAGTGAACGACCTCGAGGCTTCAGCGTTTCTTTATCCAGGCAGACAACAGCAGACTGCCAAACTCTCTCTCTCTCTCTCTCTCTCTCTCTCTCTCTCTCTCTCTCTCTCTCTCTCTCTCTCCCGCTCTATCTCTCTCGCCCACTCTCTCTCTGTCTCTCTGTCTCTCTCTCTCTCTCTCTCTCTCTCTCTCTCTCTCTCTCTCTCTCCACTCTATCTCTCTCGCCCACTCTCTCTCTCTCACCCGCTCTCTCTCTCTCTCTCTTCCTCACGGGGATCTTGCCAGGGCTTTTTTTGCCCCTTTCAGTTTTTCCTTAATTTCCCACAAGTCCAGATGGTACTATTCTTCCTCGTCTCTCCATCACGGGAGGAGCTGAGGTGTGGAAATGATTGGAGTTCATCTGAGGATATGGTTTTGTGTGCAGAGTAATCTGCATAAAGATTAATATAAACAGTCATGAACTGCACACAGCCTGAATGGAAACTGATTGTATTCGCAGGTTTCTCTGCAGAAAACAGACAGTGAAGGATCAGCCGTTTGACACGGTAATAATAGTCTTGTTTATATCGTTGCATAATGCAAACTACATTTTCACGCAGCTCTATAAAGTCAGATATATTAACTTCACCTATACACAGAAAAATCACATAAGCAGATGAGATTTGCTATATTGAATTAATTGCTTTGATACTGTCACCAAATATAAACCATATTATCACAGAGATCTGTGTATAAAGTTGGATGTAGAAGTATCATCTGCAAACACACAGTATACCTGTGTAAAGCAATATAGCCTATATTCTATATAGCAAATCTCAAATGCCTGATCGCTTGTATCGTCACGATAACTATATTATCACACAGATCTAATCTGCTAAACGCAGCTGTAAGGCATGAAGAGTTTAAGATATTATAAACATTAACATCATTATTTGCTGTAAAAGCACTAAACGCATACATTTGAAAATTTGACTATTATAAAACACGGCAATCAGTTTCGCCTGGAACATTTCAGCACTAATCCAAGCAGAAAATACTTTCAAAATTACACGCAATCCATTGCAATATAAGCTTTAAAAAATAACTTTAGATAATC
Organism: Rutilus rutilus; assembly: GCF_951802725.1. Classification (NCBI taxonomy): domain Eukaryota; kingdom Metazoa; phylum Chordata; class Actinopteri; order Cypriniformes; family Leuciscidae; genus Rutilus; species Rutilus rutilus. The sequence continues at coordinate 47,941,510 of NC_140213.1, forward strand.
ATTGCAAGTGGACATTATAAGGGGAAAATGTACATGAAAGTATATTAGCTGGGACACATCTCTAACCTCCATACATGGATGCTTCAAGCTTAAGCACTATATATATATATATATATATATATATATATATATATAAAATTAGAGTATTATAAAACAGGGCAATAATTGTTTACATGGCACATTTCAGCATTAATCTAAGCAGAAAATGCTCGAAATTGCAATATAAGCTTTAAAAAATAACTTTACATTGTTCGAAATCATTGCAAGAGGACATTATAAAGGGAAAAATGCACATGAAAGTATATATAGCTTTAGCTGGGACACGTTTCTAACCTCTATACATGGATGCTTCAAGTTTAAGCACTATATATATATATATATATATAAATATATATAAAAATTTGACTATTTTAAAACAGGGCAATCATTAATCTAAGCAGAAAATGCTCGAATTGCAATATAAGCTTTAAAAAATAACTTTACATTGTTCGAAATCATTGCAAGAGGACATTATAAATGGAAAAATGCACAATCAGTTTCGCCTGGAACATTTCAGCACTAATCCAAGCAGAAAATATTTTCAAAATTACATGCAATCCATTGCAATATAAGCTTTAAAAAAATAACTTTAAATAATTATTGCAAGTGGTCTGGACATTATAAGGGGAAAATGTACATGAAAGTATATATAACTGGTCAAGACACGTCTCTAACCTCCATACATTTATGGTTATTCAATATAAGTGTAAAAAAAAAAAAACATTTTCCATAGTTTAAAATCACTGTAATTAGACATTATAATGGAAAAATGTATATGAAAGTATATATAGCTTTAGCTGGGACACGTCTCTAACCTCCATACATGGATGCTTCAAGCTTAAGCACTATATATATATATATATATATATATAAATTAGACTATTTTAAAACAGGGCAATCATTAATCTAAGCAGAAAATGCTCGAATTGCAATATAAGCTTTAAAAATGAACTTTACATTGTTCGAAATCATTGCAAGAGGACATTATAAAGGGAAAAATGCACATGAAAGTATCTCTAACTTTGGATGGGACACGTCTCTAACCTCTTTTCTTTTCGCGCATGTCTTTTTTCTTTTCTTTCGCCCTTCACACTGCGGATGACAACACGCATGCGGTGCATCAGCGCTGGAGGGAGCGAGGGAACGGTACGGTATTAAAGAAGCTCCGCATGCGCCTGGATCTCTGTTTTCAACAGGACTCGTTCTCTAACGCTCTTCCTACGGTCGAGCAACACGATGGAGAGATACGAGAGAGGTGAAGAAAGAGACACGATTTCGCTAGCCTGAATTCCCATGTTCAGGCGATCCGACAGGCCTGTTGTGATCCAAAATAATGATCTTACTCGATTGCCCATCGGCAAGACAACATCTCACAGACAGAGAGAGAGAGATAGAGAGAGATATTCCCCCGATTCCATCTAATACGTATAAGAGATGACCATTTCTCTTTGATTCTTGTCAAGCACATGCTGATGTAGAGGTCAGATCCGTCACACAAACCTTGGAATCAAAACCGACTCTTTACCGTCTTGCTCATCGGATTTATCACGAACGATTCGTGTTATTCTGAAAGCAAGTCATGTTTTATAATCGCTGCTAGTGGTCACAAACAAAACAAGATCAGTTATTGACTCGAGCAGCTTGACAACAGATAATCTCTGCTGCTTTTCTCCCTGATAGATGCAAAGCATATTCCACGTTCACATTGATTTAGCGAAGCGCAGGCGACCGCGGGCCATGACAGTCACGATGCCTCACGGATACGCTTTACATCGCTCGCATTTCACACACATTGATCATCAGATCAAACCAGTCCAAACGGGGTTCTTTGTCCAACTCGAGAGAGAACAACAAAGCGAATCCAGATCAAGATTAGAAGACATCACATTTCTGTGTGTTTGGAAATGAGAGTTCATCCGTGAGGATAAATGTGACGCATTGTTTCAAAGCGGCTTTACATTAAATGCTATGTATTGTGAAAAGCACTATGCAAATAGACTTTTGAACTGAATATGCCATATGCAGTTATTCATAATGAATACATATCAATTCAAGTCATTTCTGTGGTCCAGATATATGAACGTAATTCGCTCATACAGGGAAAACACTGTGCAATGTGACACAATCACAGCCAATCAGAACATATTTGATACTTGTATATATATATATATATATGTCTATTTTGGTCCAATAATATTGCACTATGGCCAAACAGAACAGAAATAAAAGCCAAGAAACTAAAAATATTCATGCAGGACAAAACAAAACCTCAATATTGCACGAAAGAGCTGTTATTACTAGTCCTTTTTTTAAGCTCTTGATGCAAGTATGTGAACACACATTTATTTAGATATGCTACTCAAATGTTGTGCATCACTGCCATTTGCAATGCTCAGTACTGCCACAGGTGGCGCTATAGCGGACACTAGCAGCTGTCTTCTTCTACAGTCTGCTTTCTCATTTCAGACTAAATGTGCAGTATACAAACAAGAGCGAGTTAAGGGAGAGCAAAGCCACAACTGAGATCTCTTTAATGTCTCGGAAAGCAACGAGACTAAACGAAGATCTAATAGCGATCTGTATTGTATCCCAACATGCAAAGTATCGACCTTCCATTTCCATGTGATGAATGAATCTATATCAACAATGATTTTCAAACATATCGTCACCTTCCTAAAATAATTGCCTAAGTCATTTTTTTGCAAAATTTTTGGTTGCATAAGTCATCTCCTCATGACGCTGGCCACCTCTGGTAAAGTCGCCCACATCCTCAGTCGAACAGATCATGCAATTCTACCTCTGTAGTAAAATGGCCTATGTCAAGAGTGTGACTTAGGCCGTTTTATTTCGCCTAACTCAAAAGACAATAGCCGCGTTTTCATTACCCTTTAAATTGCGCAAATTGAAATTGCGAAGTGAAAATACGCCCAATGGAAACGTAATTTTCGCAAAAACTCCCATTTATCGCCAAAAAAGTTTTCCCGCTCGCATGAGGAGGTTTTTCAGGCAATTCGAAAAAGAAATATTTCGCAAAACTGCAATGGAAACAGTTTTTGCGCATTTACAGTCACCTGACGTAGACGACGCGGTGTGTTTGGACAGAATACGAGACAGAGTTCTTTAATAAATTCATATAAGACAACAGAATTACAGGAATAATGGATTTTAAACCTCAAAGAAATGCCACAATCAAGACCTCGAAGCAGATCTGAGGGAGAAACACCCAGAAACACCTCACATGTGCCACTCACGAGTATAATAAGGGTCGTTCCTTACCATTAATGCTTGGAAAACACACATACATCTCCTTAGATTAATAATAATGGCAAGTGCAGTGGCTGGGATGTAGTACATAAACCTCCATTTTGGAATGATTTTACTGATCGCGAGAGGAAAAAATAAAGTTTTAGTCGCATAACATCGGTTAATGGAAACGCCGTCATTTCGCAATAGTTTTTTGGCGACATTTAGAAAAAAATAAAAAAATCGCAAACGTTTTGCGCAAATCTGTAATGGAAACGCGCCTAATGAGACTTAGGCAATTTTACAAGCTTTCCAAGATGGCAGCTGCATCAAGAAGAACGAAGATCTACTCAACCTCTGAAGTTGGGTTCAGTTTTTTTGTGTTTTCTGAGAAACCTGAAAAAATTACTTGGCCAATTATTTTAGGAAGGTGACGATATACAACTGGATTAAAAATGCAAATAATTGATTATATATTCCCCCCCCCAAAATTCCACAATTATAACTTTTGAAATTGATATAATGCATGTGACAAGATCATGGCATGCTGCATACTGTTTCACATACTACTTTGTTTAATAGTAAGCAGTGTGCAGTGTTTACTGTAGTACACTACATGCATTCTATTGCAAACGGCCAGTGAATCTGGATTTTTCCAGAAGAAACATGCTTCATCCTTGGTTTTAATACCTTAAAGTCATCCGGCAGGAGCAGTTTGCAGGTTCTCAGGAAGCTGAGGATATAGCGGAAGATCTCTCCGTCTCTGTCGATGAAGTAATGCTGCTTTAAACTGTCCAGAACGATCGGCTCGGTTCCGTTAAACAGCCTGCTGATCCTGAAAATTAACACACACACACACACACACACATACACAGTTAATGGAGCGAGGCCAGCCTCCTTTAAATGCATGAAACAATTAGCATTTATTTTTCAATTTTATTAGTGCCCGGCCAAAAACGTATTAGCGCTCGGATCTGAAACAAGAGGCTTTAGGCAGATTTCAGTGGCTGAGAAAAGCGTTTCAAGTCCTTCTCTACAGTGAGATTAATACAGAGCTGAAAACCCTTCAGTGTCTGATCATCTCTACTGTCACAAGCCAGTTAAATAACTCCCACATAATACATGACGTCAGGAAGCACTATTGAAATAAAGCAGGACAGTCATAAAAGCCTGTGATGCTTATTTGCATTAATGGAAGGGCTTTGTTAAAATCACTATGAGTAAAAGCAATGAGTGACTTGGTAAACTCCAGTAATGATGTTTGAGGGATGCAGCTGAAAGTTTCCTTTGCAACAAATCCTGAAGATTAAAAACCCCTTGTGACTGAAAGTCTGGCCACTTTTGTGATCTAAAAACCACTGGAATGAGAACCGTATTCATTATCGAGAAAACACAGCTAATAAAAATATGTTAAAAGAATGTTCTCATTCTCAATAAGTTATGAAAAAAATATTTCTGAATGTTCTCTGAACATTTGAAAACATCCTTTTTTTTTTTTCTTTTTTTTTTTTTTACGGTATTTCTTGGTTATGCAAACGTTAAAGAAACATTCCATTTTATCATTCTTCAAACATTATGGGATTGTTACTTTTGAACGTTGAACATTCTGAACATTCTAAAACTGTAACATTTAAAAAACATATAAGATAAAGGTCCAGCTAAAACATTTCAGAAAAAGCACTCCTTTAGCAATGTATTAATAACGTTACGTTTTTGATCTAACGTTTTAAGAACATTAAAGTAACTTTGAACGAACGTTCCCTGTTAGCTGGGATTTTAGTGATGGAAGAAGAAAAGAGATGGAAACAGAATCCTTCATTATGATCATCTCTCTACATCTCTCTTCTTCACTTCTTGCTTTAGTTTTTCTCCATCTTTGTACTTTTCTTAGTTACAGTCTCCCAAAAACATCTTGGGAATTTGCATCACACTTAAATAAATATGGATTTTGTCATTTATAAAAATGAAAGATAACAGAAGCGCACTTGCAAGCAAAAGTTTTTCACCCAAAAAAAGAAAAAAAAGAAAAGAAAACAAGATAAAATGAAAGGTTCCCAAAGGTGGTTTTCACAGCAAAAAAACTTTACTAACATTTTATGTGTCCATCACCAGATAAAAAGAGCAAACGTTTCTAATACATTATAACACATTCTACTATATTTCACTTTTTGAGATAAAGCTGGATTTGAAATCATACACTATGAAATCATAGAATAAAAAAGGATCTTCTTAATAGACAAATATGTTAATAATATCAGTTAACTGCAACCATTAAAAGCTTTTTTTATTTTATACTTTGTTGCTTATTAGAGTCAAATGATAGTTAGGATGCTCCCTATGTAGACAGCTCACTAGGTTTGAGTGTCCATCTAAACATTTTCAATACATTAAAACACATTCTCCTACTAAATCTACTAACATCAAACATCGGTATCACTTTACAATAAGGTTCACTAGTTAAAATTAGTAAATGTATGAACTAACAATGAGCAATACATTAGTTACAGTATTTATTCATCTTTGTTAATATCAGTTAATAAAAATCCAGCTGTTCATTGTTTGTTCATGTTAGTTGCATTAACTAATGTTAACAAATACAACCTTTGATTCTAATAACGTATTAGTAAACGTTGAATGAAATGAATATAAACTATTATTAATTAATGATGAACTTTATTGTAAAGTGTTTTAAACATCTTGATACTGCTTGACACCCAGACGCCTCAGTCCGCCGGATACCTGTCCACATCTCCCTCTCTCTGCATGTATAGTTCATTTCTCTCTCTGAACTCTGATAGGATCAGCATTTCCTTCCGTTCCTGAGCCGAGCCGATGCAATCTCCTCTTTAATCATCCCTACAGTTCCTGGATCAGCTGACGGCTCTCCAGAACCACAAAGAGAAATCCCACAGCCTCGTCAAAGCCCAGCAGACGTTTACAGTCGAGCGACGGCTGTTGACTCAGCGTCAGTGATTTACCAACACAAACACACTTCATTGAGCTCAGGTGTGTGTGTGTGTGTACTGTCCTTCATAACGTGGACCGTCTCTTCCTTTAATGCAACGGTGTGATTCATACACTCTTCCACGCAAGTCTCGTCACCTTATGCACTTTCCAAAGCTCTTGTTTTCCCTGTTGTTTCCCTCTCTCTTTCTCTCTCTCTCTCTCTTTTCCCCCCCTTTGGAAATCGATGCAAAATGCTTTATAAAAAACCAATACTCATCTCCCTGTATCGCCCGCGGCCGTCCTTTCTCATATGGTCTTGCAATTCTTCCAGCTAGAATTTCACCATGCCCCTCCAGGCAAACACTGTTTTTCATCTGCACTTTTTTTAAAAAGCAATTAAAATGCTGCCTGTTTTTCTTTTCTTCCTCCTCTCCCCCCACCCGTCTCTCTCTCTCTCTCTGGCTCGGTTCACACAGCGGGGAATACGGTTGTCAGACTCATTCAGAGCAGTAAATACGCTTCTGTTCACACACTTTGACTATGACGGCGAGAGATAAACGATTTCTAGAACCAGAGACGCTGAATTTTGCGAGATGTGGGACGTCATATGGAGGCGATTCTTCAATCTGAGGCACTTTTGACTGTTTGAAATCTTGACAAATGAAACTTCTTCAACCTATGAGTTATCTGTGTTGAAATATTTATCACATGTTCTGAATAAAGATCTGGCCTTGATCAACCTTCAGCTGGATTTGAGTATCAGAGTGCTGATGATTTTTTTCCAGTTTTTTTTTTTTATAAAAAAAAATTGGATTTGGAAGTTAGCTAGCACTCGGTTAACTCTGAAATCATTAAAAAATATATATATCTTATATCTTTTTAATTTAAAACAAATCTATTTTTATAATTTCAGTTAACTGAAGTCTTTTTTTTTTGTGTGTAAATTTAAAAAAACATTTATAATGATTTCAGTCAACAGACTGCTAGCTAGTTAACTGAAATCATAAGAATAAAAAACGATATTTAATAAAAAAATCTATTTATTTATTTCAGAGTTCACTGAAAGTCTTAAATATATATATATTTTTGTAAAAAAAAAAAAAAAAAAAAAAACATTTATAATGATTTCAGTCAACAGACTTCT
>NC_140213.1:47953881-47973881 GCF_951802725.1 Rutilus rutilus
ACCTTGAGCGCCTGTGCCAGACTTATCAGATCATTTTCTCATCTGCCCCGTCGCATATTTAGCTTACAAATTATTGCCACGGCTCTAATGAAGTATGTTTGCATCCTTTCACTGGTGCAGCCCGAGGGCAGGATACGAGGATGTTTATTAACACCGCAGAGAGAGAGGGAGAGCGAGAGAGATGCGCGAGGTGTTCGCCTCCGGGGATGGGAGAGAGGAGGGGAAAAAACGGAAAGTTTCTAATTAAAGGTCGTGTTATGTGTTAGACGTGATATCCTCCGACACCTCGGCAACCAATCTGAACATTTGGGAAACGAGGGCATTGTGCGCGCTCACGTGGAATACCAGGAATCGCTGAGGTTCAGAATCACTCAACTTCCACTGGTACTGGATCTCCATGATGCTCATGATCTTCCCTCGCCGCCTCAAAACACTTTTTATGTGCTTTCTCTGCGCACAACCGACCAATTTAATGCACAATTTGCAATTGTTCATGCACAATCTTAAATGACTCCTCTACTCTAGTCTCATCTCCGTTCTAGCTCTTTTCTGAGCCATTTTTTGGACTTTTTTAAAGTCAGTTTGCATAAAAGCATCTGCTAAATGAATGCACTGGTGTGACGTTTAACATGCATTTCACACTCACTAGTGCAAATGCTCTGAATAAATCCACAGACTGCATGAGACTGACAGTGAGGTTATGCACAAATCTCCAAATTCGAATCAAAGAGCGTTCACACACAAACATCAGCCGAGCATGTTTTACTTCTGAATGAAAAGCAAGGCTTTTATTTAACTTTAACCCTGTTCGAACTTGAAGGCTTGTTTGTACAAGTCAAAACCTCACCTCACAATGCACACATGGAAATACGACTTAACATATTCTAGTTGTCATAAAGAAACACTGTTTCTTTGTGAACCTGGAGTTCAAAAGGATTTTAACGACAAGTTCTTCCATGCATTGGCTCATTTGTGCGCCACCGCGCAGTTATTTTACCCATACATGGTAAACAGAAGGCGGTTGTTGAGCTCTAGCGCTGGAGGCGATGCGCTGAAGGCAGACGCAGAGTTTTCCAGGGTGTTGCCATCAAGCCCTGAGCGCTAATGTTCATTTAATACACAAGCACGATGATACATTACAGATTCCATTGAAAAAAAAAAAAAAAAAGACTTAAGACGTTTTGGCATATGAAGCTATCCCTCATCTCCATATAGCTACGGGCGTTGTAACCAAAAGCCCAGATATTAATGCCGAGGGAATACAGTGGATTTACCCCTCTCTCCCTCTCTCTCTCTCTCTCTCTCTCTCTGTTAATAGGAGGGACCAGGTAGAAGAGTAAAAGAATAAGCTAAAGTCACAGGAAAAGATGGTCTTAATGGCACAGAAGAGTATAATGTCACACAAACTCGTGTTCATGAGCCCAAAATCCTCCATGCCCTGATCAGACGGTTTACAACTATAAAAATACAACATATTAATAACCATTCTGTAAGCGTTCATATCGTTGACCTTCCTGCAATGTTCAGGGATATTAGTTTATGGCTCCCAAAAATGCTAAAATGGGAATCACATGTTTGAGGAGAAAATAGATCGTATACTTGTAGCTGCTTTTAGGTAGTTGTTCCAAAACCATCTTGACCACATTGAGTTGGCATGTCTAGCTGGACTGTCTAGTTTAAGTCAAACTTTGGGACGTTTCCCTCGGTTTTCCTGTCAAATAAACACGTTTATTTTCAACGCGTAATGGCGGAATCTTTAAAACGCCTGTTGGAACAAACCGCAGACGTTCATGGAAAACGTTCAATGAAACTTACACATGCAATGAAATCAACGAACGCAACGCTTTTCCTGCTTTCTTTCTCCAGTTTCACTTCGGTGCCCTACGGGTTAAAACTTCAATTCAGATCATTTCACAACATGGCGTCTCTCTCACAGCGATAAAGCTTCAGGTATGAGGCATTTCCTCCTAACTACACAGATTCTCGCTGCCTAGAGGGTGTTTAATAAGGTTAGAGAATCAGAAAAGCTTGAAATATCTCACAGGACATGATGCGTAAATGCGTTTTGAGGACGCGTCGCGTTTACGCCGCGTTGCAGTCATTCTCGGTAAAACACAAAAGCACCATCACATTAACCATCTACTCTACATTGAGATAAGATTTAATTGGAAATGGTACCGTTTCAAACATCGTCGGTGTCCGAATCGCGATCCGAGTCCGGTTCAATCTGCTCCCAGATGAAGGATTGCGTTGCTCGCTCGCAAGTTTCTATCCGATCAAGCTATTATCTTCCTGTCAGGATTGAAAACCTCGTCAAACTGCGTTAAAACACGCCATAGATGGCCGTGTGTGACTATAACGAGCAGCGCTTCAGTGGTCTGGACGCGTTCAGAGCTCGAGCGCAAACGCGCGCAGGACTGTCTTACCTTCTCCAGGAGACCAGAGCTCTCCTTCCCCCTCTTGATCTTCTTATTTCTTAATACTCGCGTATATCAGCCTCGCCACTGTCTTTTTTGGCCACGCTGAATCTGCTGCTTTGCTTATGGGCAGAAGAAAGCCAATAATCCGTCTCTAAATCAGAGCAGAGCCGAAAGAAGAATTCTGGCTCCAGGCTGCGCAAACGCCTCTGGGGCCACAGGATTAGAGGACAATTAACTCAAACCCGAGCAGACTCATTGGAACAGATGCAAACCTGATATTCCCCCTCGATTATTTTGCTCTTTCGCAAAGTAAAAATAGCTGGCGAGGGTTTAAAGTTCAGCATATAACGGTTTACGCATCAGGCAAGTGTCACTGCGCCGTTCCTGAGACTTTGGAGAGGCAGAAAGGCTGATTTTAATCATTGTCATTTCGTCTGATGTAATATTCCCCCAGGCTCTTTCGCAAAGGCAACACATTTTCCTTCCCCGAACGAGTAAAAGTCTCTCTAGCTAAAGCAGGAGGCGCACTGGAACTTGTTGATAAAGTGGCGATTAAAGACGCGTAGCTATTCTTTTTAACAAAGCAAATCTAATATGTGGACCTGGACCGCGGTGCTCATGCATGCGGCGCGTTTCCCCGCACTATACTCTCTTTGCTCTAATGTCTGCGAGAATTGTAATGGCAAATTTCCTGGAGGCCATTAAAAGCAAATGACGTCTGGACATCATTCACCGCGCGCCCTCGCAGTGTGCCCGCAGCCAAATGCGCCATTTCAATTATTGCGCACGGCTAGATGGAGATGTCTGTTCCAGGATCTCTCAGGGCAGACGCGCACAACGTCAGTCTAAACCCACACGAGCACGATCTTACACTTCTCGCGCTAGATTCTCATTTATTTAACAGCAGGCAAACAAATAAAGACAGTTGTGCTGGGCATCAGCTGCGCGCAGCGGCCCCGCTTTCCCCGCGCAGGTACTTGATTATTTATTTATCTGAATGTTTGTTTATTTGCGTGTAAATAAGTGTGAATAATTGATGTTGCGCTGAGACCCATAATTACTGTAGTTCTCGCATGCAGGACTGAGGCTTTTCATGATGTTTGGCGCCCACCAGTGTCGGTTCGGACGAATGACAGGAAGACAATTTCATAGAGTACATCATGGAAAAGATTAATTCATTTTATTACAGTAAAAGAATGGAGGAAAGACAAACAGAACATCGTGATTTCCAATAAGTAGAACATATAGAATAAATAAAAGCAATAATATTATAGCTAGTTGTCACATTTTACACACGTCTCGAGTACAAAAACGACTAAATCCATATTGACCTTTTGTGACAACATGCCCCAACAACGACACGTGTGGTCACACTACATGGGGTAGGTTGTCACAGTGGAACCTGCAAATATATATCAGAAATATTAAATAAAACAACCAGCACTGGTGTTTACTGTATTAATAAAAATATATAATTATATAAAAATATTAAATATAATTATTACAGTTAAAGAATGGAGGAATAAGCATTCTTTTTCCAATTTCCAATAAGCAGAATATATAGAATAACAAAGTAATATAGAATAATTATAGCTAATTGTCATTTTAGTCACAAATATTAACGTCTCAAGTACAAAAAATACTATTGAACATTTACAAAATACTACTGAAAGGTTTGACAACATGCCCCAATAGCAACACTACATGGGGTAAGTTGTCACAATGCAAAAAATGATCAGAAATATTAAAGCAAACAATACCCCTCAAACATCGTTCTTCCTTATTTTTGTGATTACACAAATAGTCTTGATTACACATCTTAATTTGATCCTTTTATTTTGCAACGTTGCAGGTTAAAATATAATAATTTTGTCCTGAAGATGAAAGTCAAATTGCATTCTGCACAATGTAACAAAATTGTTGTTACTACTTAAAGTAAATGTTCATGCTGCCTTAAAACGTTACGCTCAGTCAACTTAAAATGTGTTGCATTAAGTGACAACTTGGATATTTGAGTTCTCAAGTTAAATCCAGCAAAGTTATTCTAACGCACATTTTTAAGTTGTGACAGCTAATTGCAACAATATTTTTTTTTACAGTGTTGTTTCCTGCATTAATAATAAAATATAATGCTTTAGCAGGACTTTTTTTTACAGTGCTCATGGCAAAAGTTTCATTGATCTGAACGGATAATCCTCTCTTAACATCTGAAATGCATAAAACAAGATTGTATTTCAAAACAATTGATTCGAAAATAAGGCAACCTGAGCAATCCTGCAGGTCTCAGACACACACACACACACACACACGAGCGGAAGGAAACTCGCCCCGGGGCCATGAGTGTTTTCCTCAGGACTTGTGAACGGAGCAGGAATGCGGTTTGTAGATTCTCCTTCATTAATACAACACGCCTGCAGTTCGTTCAATTACAGCAGTGTGCAGAAGATGCTGGAAGTTTAAAGATTTAAACAGCTTACACAAGTCGCCCCGGGTGTTTTTGTTGCCATCAGTTAATTCCTTTAATTTATGGGTTTTACTGTGCTGTCTGTGAGAGGAGAAGCAGAAGTGGGTCAGATTCCCTGATGATACACACCGAGACTCGCTCGACGACTGACAGTGACATCCAGAAAACTTCCTTTCAAATGATGATGAAGAGCAAATCAAACCTGATATTATAAATAATAATATTGAATTAAATAAATAATGTTTATTTTAATCTTTGTTTATAAGACTGAAAGTTGTGGCCTGGGACAGGAGTAAAACATCTTTGCACAAGGCATTTAAACATGACCAAAAATATATATAGAAAGGTATGGGGAAAGTTTCTAATGTGAACTTCATATCACAAAAAAGTTGAAATCTAATCTGTGCCCTTCAATGAAGAGTAATTTAAGACACATTTTAATGTTTTAAATATGGCAGGGTTTCGATTCGGCCACAAACTGTGTTATTAATAAAAATACAGATCTTTTACACATTCATATTTAACATTTGTACTGGACATAATGGATGTTTTGGTTAATAAATCGGATTTATTAATTTTATAGGATACATTATAAAAGCTTTAACCCCTTTATTGTTCCAAATATTAAAGTTTCAAGTGTTGATATTGGTAAATTTGCCACTAGTTTCTCGATTTTAAGCTTATCCTTTAACTCAAACTTGAAGATTAGAAATGTATTGATTTGCTTGACGTCTGTGCATTTGGCAGCTGATGTTATCCAAAGTGACTTACAATGTGTTCAAGATTTTATTTCTGAAATACATTTTTAGAAAGTTATCTGAAAACAATATGATGGAAAAATGTTTTCTTGTTATTTGTTTTTGACATTATTGAAATAGAAATATTTCTCAATCAGTTGATAAAAATCTACAGATTTTTTTTTTTTTTATGCAGTTTGCGGCAAAACTTGTGTAATTCCTCTGTTGTGCGACTGTTAAACTTCTATGAAATGAGTTTGTTTCTTCTTAATGGATGGTTCACCCAAAAAAGAAAATTCTGTCATTGAACCTCTTGTCGTTCCAAACCCGTAAGACTTTCATTCATCCTTCAGAACACAAATGAAGATATTTATAGCTTTTTTGGGTTAAAAATTATCCAAAATATATTTTTCAGCAAGTACATAACCAGCCAGTGTTCAGAACTCTCTGCTTGCCGTAGCTCGATTCAACACGGTAAGCTTGTAATAATGTTTTTAACTCCAGTGGTACTGGTGGATTTCCGCGGGAAATTCGAGCATGTCTTTGCGTCATTACGTCACATCCGTCCACATTCCGTCACATCTGTCCACATTAGGTCACATCCGTCCACATTACGTCACATCCGTCCACATTAGGTCACATCCGTCCACATTCCGTCACATCTGTCCACATTACGTCACATCCGTCCACATTACGTCACATCCGTCCACATTAGGTCACATCCGTCCACATTCCGTCACATCTGTCCACATTACGTCACATCTGTCCACATTACGTCACATCCGTCCACATCTGTCCACATTACGTCACATCTGTCCACATTACGTCACATCCGTCCACATCTGTCCACATTACGTCACATCTGTCCACATTACGTCACATCTGTCCACATTACGTCACATCTGTCCACATTACGTCACATCCGTCCACATATGTCCACATTACGTCACATCCGTCCACATCTGTCCACATTACGTCACATCTGTCCACATCCGTCCACATTACGTCACATCCGTCCACATTCCGTCACATCCGTCCACATTCCCGTCACATCCGTCCACATTCCGTCACATCCGTCCACATTCCGTCACATCCGTCCACATAAGGTCACATCCGTCCACATTCCGTCCACATTCCGTCACATCCGTCCACATTTGGTCACATCCGTCCACATTCCGTCACATCCGTCCACATTAGGTCACATCCGTCCACATTCCGTCCACATTCCGTCCACATTTGGTCACATCCGTCCACATTCCGTCACATCCCGTCCACATTCCGTCACATCAGTCCACATTTGGTCACATCCGTCCACATTCCGTCCATATTCCGTCACATCCGTCCACATTTGGTCACATCCGTCCACATTCCGTCACATCCCGTCCACATTCCGTCACATCCCGTCCACATTCCGTCACATCAGTCCACATTAGGTCACATCCGTCCACATTCCGTCACATCCCGTCCACATTCCGTCACATCCGTCCACATTACGTCACATCCGTCCACATTCCGTCCATATTAGGTCACATCCGTCCACATTAGGTCACATCCGTCCACATTCCGTCCACATTAGGTCACATCCGTCCACATTAGGTCACATCCGTCCACATTAGGTCACATCCGTCCACATTCCGTCACATCCCGTCCACATAGGTCACATCCGTCCACATTAGGTCACATCCGTCCACATTCCGTCACATCCGTCCACATTAGGTCACATCTGTCCACATTCCGTCCACATTATACATCCTAAGTGTCTGAAGGAGCGGTACAGAAAGTCTTTTCTCCCTGCTGCTGTTAGATTCTACAACCAAAGCTCTACAACCAAGCCGTCCATGATACATCCTAAGTGTCTGAAGGAGCGGTACAGAAAGTCTTTTCTCCCTGCTGCTGTTAGATTCTACAACCAAAGCTGTTCCCAGTAGACCCACCCCCTTTTTGTATTTATACATTATACTGTGTATATACTGTATATACTGTTATTATTATAGTTTGTGTATATTCTCTTTTTATTTATTTGTATTTATTTATTTTTATTTCTAAATTTTTGCTGCTGTAACACTGAAATTTCCCCACTGTGGGACGAATAAAGGATTATCTTATCTTATCTTATCTTATCTTATTAGGTCACATCCGTCCACATTAGGTCACAACCGTCCACATTCAGTCCACATTCGGTCACATCCCGTCCACATTCCGTCACATCCGTCCACATTAGGTCACATCCGTCCACATGCCGTCACATCCGTCCACATTAGGTCACATCCCGTCCACATTCCGTCACATCCGTCCACATTAGGTCACATCCGTCCACATTCCGTCCACATTCCGTCACATCCGTCCACATTCCGTCACATCCGTCCACATTTGGTCACATCCGTCCACATTACGTCACATTCGTCCACATTACGTCCCATCCGTCCACATTACGTCCCATCCGTCCACATTACGTCACATCCGTCCACATTACGTCACATCCGTCCACATTACGTCACATCCGTCCACATTACGTCACATCCGTCCACATTACGTCCCATCCGTCCACATTAGGTCACATCCGTCCACATTAGGTCACATCCGTCCACATTAGGTCACATCCGTCCACATTAGGTCACATCCGTCCACATTCCGTCACATCCGTCCACATTACGTCACATCCGTCCACATTACGTCACATCCGTCCACATTACATCACATCCGTCCACATTAGGTCACATCCGTCCACATTAGGTCACATCCGTCACATCCGTCCACATTAGGTCACATCCGTCCCCGTCCACATTACGTCACATCTGTACACATAAAGAAGAGTCTCGGCTAGTAGGCTATGAGTGTGAGGGTGTATTTATCAATTCGATGGCAGATCCAGAAAGGTTCAAACGACAATCACCAGGAGATTCACCCGAACAAACGCAAAAGACTTCGGACTTCGGAGAAAAAGAGAGACTGCAACCGGCCCATGCTAAAACAAGGATAATATCGGAAGGGCATTAAATGTAGTCACGCAATGCTGATGTTGTTAACATTAACAATTTGAGAACAAAGTATAATTTGCACGTTTTGACGTGACGTGATAAGTGATCGTTAAATTTAATCAGCGCGATTCACTGCAATGCTTTTTCCCCTTAGTTGGTCAGAACAAAAGTGGATGTTACTTTCATATTTCCAAAAAGTAGAATCTTTGATTGTGAATGCCAGGATCCACACCGGCGGCGACTGACAGCCGCACATTCTCCTCAAAACATTGGATTCATCCGCTCTGTGCCGTGCCGAAGCACAACCCACGTAAAGCTGATAATTCCGCGAATAACTGCAATTGCAGATTTCGAACAGAGATGGCGACAAAGAGGAACTGCAGCTTTACTACAGACTGCAGCTTTAATGAAATCTGAGAGCTTTCATTCTGTCCCTCCATTGACAGCTATGCAACTACTGCTTTGACGCTTCAAAAAGATCATAGAGAGACTGTAAAACTAATCCATATGAATTGAGCAGTTTAGTCTAAATTTTCTGAACAGACTCGATCACTTTATATGATGAACAGATTGAATTTACTCAGCGTGAATTTTCATTTTTGGGGTTTTTAATGTCATTCCAATTCCAATTTCAGTTCAACTCGTGATGTGTTGTGGCCAATTCAATTCAAATGCACACTTATGAATTATGGAGCCAATAAGGTAAATTCAGAATTCCACATTTACGGCGTCGTGTATTACACTGCGAGTTGCTCCTCAGTGAATGCTTCTGTCATGAGGACATCAGAAAGCTTCTTGTGCTCATCGCTGCGCATCTGTCTCTGATGAACCCATCGCTCCGGGCGACTGCACTGCCTATAAAAGCAATAAAACCCAACAATGGCTTCTCAAAAATTAACGCAGCATCTCCATATTGATGAGGAAAAATATCCAATCTTTGCTTTTGCCTTTCTTTAAATGTCACAGTGATGGATGCCATATTTCCAGCATGCCATAATCAACTGTTTTTTGATATTTTGAATAATGCTGCATTTGAATTATAGCCGGCGCAAGGAATAATCACTCAAATATGGGAATGCACATGGTGGTGGTGGGAGGGGCTGTATGTAAATGAGTGTGTATGCATTAATGCATGACCCTATAAGAATACGAATCAGGCCTTGGGGCGCTAAAGCAGGTGTTGTTAATAGTCACGCCGCAAGCGCTGAGCCCGAACACACTGGGCTATTTTCAGCCCTGCTTTTCAGCGTCTCTTGTTATTATTTTACGGTTATCTGAGCCCGTTCAATGCCCTTCATGTTCTGCTGTGTGTCACTGTGAAACGGCTTTCATGGACGTCCTCTATATGCATGTCACTATCAGAGAGATTCTGCATGTGTTTGAGTTTATTGAGCAGGTATTTCCAGCTCTTATTATTGGCGAGACAGATGCGGCCCATTATCACAGACTTTTTAATTAGCCAACAACGCTTCAGGACTACAGGGTGTGGAGGAAATACATTTGATTTAATCATTACAAGACTTTTATAGCAGGAAGTTGCTTTTAAAATGAGCATCATGCAATTTTGTGGGAGTTTATATATACTTTTTTTTTTTTTTTTACTCTAATGTCTTCCCAAAAAACATGCGTTTATATGCATGAACACACACACACACACACACACGTCGGTGAGTGTGCTGTTCTGATATCAGCTACTGAGGATTTGAAATACAATTCCTCTATTATATGGAGGGGAAACAGATTATTTGAATATATATATATATATATATATATGTGGTATTTCTACAATCTTAGAGGAAGCCCATTTCCACCACATATATATAAAAAAAATATGCTTTGACATGACAAACATAAAAGCTATAATTATGAATTAAAATGTACAATTTATGACAGTCATATTTATGAGATTTAAAAGTGATATTTATGACATACTAAGTCCTATTTATGAGATGAAAAGTCAAAGTTGAAAATTCAAAAACTGACACATTGAAATAATGACAAAGTTATATTTATGAGATAAAGTGACTATTATGACTAAAGTCGAAATAATGAGACAAACCTCAACAATTATGACATAGAAAGTCAACATTATGACTTACTAAGCTATATTTATAAGATTAAAAGTGATAATTATGACGCGAGAGCGAAATTATTGCTAAAAGTCCTAACTATGAAATACTAAGTCATAATTGTGTAATTAAAAGTCAAATTTATGTCAGAATTGTGATTTTTTGACAATTAACTATCTCAGAATTTTGGCTTTGTATGTCATAATTATGATTTACCAAAGCATTTGTTCTTATGTGGTAGAAATGGGTTTCCATAAGGCAAATAATTCAGCACATGAACTACACAAACAGTATTAATAGTCAGAACAAAAGGAGAATCTGGTGGAGGAGATGTAAGAGATGTACAGGAATACACCACAGTAACTTTACAAATAACCAAACCTTCAGCATGATCTGTCAATGGAATATCAGATCAATAATTGATAAAAAAAAAAAAAAAAGGAGGTCAGACAAACTTGATATCTCTCCGGCTGTGGGCGTGTCTTTGATAACTGCTCTCTGATTGGCTGCTCAGGAGCTCCTTGTTCCTGTTGACTGGAGTCCTGTGAGGGAGATCCATTCATCCTGACCCGCGGGATGATGGGAAGGTTCAGACCCCCCACAAGAGCCTGTCATAGTGACTGATGGAGAGAGAGAGAGAGAGAGAGAGAGAGAGAGAGAGAGAGAGAGAGAGAGAGAGAGAGAGAGAAAGAGAGAGAGAGAGAGAGAGAGAGAGAGAGAGTGTGAGTGTGTGTGTGTGTGTGTGTGTGTGTGAGAGAGAGAGTGTGTGTGAGAAAGAGAGAGAGAGAGAGAGTGTGTGTGTGAGAAAGAGAGAGAGAGTGAGAGAGAGAGAGAGAGAGAGTGTGAGTGTGTGTGTGTGTGTGTGTGTGAGAGAGAGAGAGTGTGTGTGAGAAAGAGAGAGAGAGAGAGAGTGTGTGTGTGAGAAAGAGAGAGAGAGAGAGAGAGAGACCCCCCCCCCCCCAAAACTCACTAACAATAAGTACCAATTTAGACGACAGAAGGTTTCTTTCTTATCATCTGTGAATTATGTACCTTTAAGTATGCAAAATACAATGCATTCAAATTTAACTCTCTTCTGTTTTTGATTTGATTTAATTATATTATTTAATTGACATGAAACGGAAGTTCTCATAGTCTATTCTTCCCTATATTGTGACATATATCTGAGTGAATCGGCCTCTTGAGATTTTAAATTGTAAAAAGCGTTCACATCTTTGTACGACTCATAATTACATTAACTTATAACAACTTACAACATAATTAAATAACTTGTAACAACTTGTTTTTTTTTTTCTCT
The DNA here is from genome assembly GCF_951802725.1 of Rutilus rutilus. Classification (NCBI taxonomy): domain Eukaryota; kingdom Metazoa; phylum Chordata; class Actinopteri; order Cypriniformes; family Leuciscidae; genus Rutilus; species Rutilus rutilus. Next base: position 47,965,847 of record NC_140213.1, read on the forward strand.
CGAAATTATAGTAATTATGGCTTATGCACAACATAAGAACAAATGTGGGCGGGGCTTGATTTTGTCCATGGGAAATTGATTGAATGGTTGTTAAACTAATAATGACGTGCACCAATAAATCATTTATAATAAACACTGCGATATTCCATAAAAAATAATAATAGTCCATTTTGATTTCATGGAGGATTTTTTTTTACAGTGTGATTTCTCATGATGGATCTTGTTGTGACATCAGATTTAATACTGAACTTAATTTAATCATCAAGTGCCTCTTCTCCATGTTAAATATCTTTTTTCTTGTTCAGGTTTTGAGTCCACTTCTTATCAACTCTTTTAGATCAGGACCAGTGTCTGCTTTCGCTGTAATGTAATGAATGAGCTCAGATGCACGCGACAGTGCTGCCACCATGTGGTCACTGTTCATCATTACACCTGAACGCTTCAGTCACGTGTGCGCTGCATGAGAAAAACGTTCAACATGAAGATAATAATTGAGAAGTTACTGCATCTCACAGCACCATTAAAGCACAGACATTCATATATGAAAAATATTGTTTGTGTAAAGATGCACACCATTCAAAAGTTTGGGGTTGGCAAGATTTTAAGATGTTTTGAAAGAAGTCTCTTCTGCTCACCAAGGCTGCATATATATTAGCAACTATTGTTCTGACATAATTCCTGTATTTTAAGCCATGTAAACAGTATCTTTACACATGTATGCCATGCAAACATTTCTGGATTTTTTTCTTGTTTTTAATCACACAGCTGTGCTAACACAAGTCTCATGCTAACACATATTAGCCTGAGTTAAAGTGGTGTGGCTGTACTGTATGTTAATGTTTTTATTGAGCTCTAAACGTTTATTCATATTTTAAAAGAAGAGTAAAAATTCCCAGTTAACATTTTTTGGTTCCCAGAACGTTCTCTTTAGGTTATACAAATAAACCCCCAAATAATAAACCTGCAGGGAACGTTCTAATAACCTCTAGGAAATGTTCTGGGAACGTTCTCTTTAAGTTACAAGAACCAATAGAGAACGTTCCCAAACCCTGAATGGTTTGAAGACGGAGAGTAAATAATCCAATTACATATAGCCTACTCTCATCTGACGGTGTGTTTACACTGAAGACTCGTTCATATGCGAGACGCGTGTGTGTGTCCTCAGGATCTGATGTGATTTACTTACAGATTCAAGATGAGATCATTTGAAGCCGATGCTGTGAAATCAGTCAGTGTGTTATGGCGTTCAGTAAAACCTCATCCAACATGATTTACTGTCTCCACAGTGAGAGACGATTGACCTTTAAACAACATGAAAGAACGACATTCATGTCACGTGACACAGAATCCTCAATGACAACGAGAGAGAGAGAGAAAACAAAAAGTTTATGGATGGGATCATGGGACTTGAGTTAATCCTGATTGTAAAAGTAAAATTGATGTACGGCGGCACATTGCTGGCCACATACATATTATTTTTCCACTCAATTATGTCTTAAAAATGAGAGTTAAAGGTGGGGTAGGCAAGTTTCGTGGAGGCTAGCAATAGCAGCTAGCTTTGAAAGAGCAAACAAAAGCGCCACAACAGACAGCATTAAACTACCTCATGTCTCAAAAACACATAACATTAAAAATAATAATGACCATAAACATCTTAAAGGGCACTGACCTGTATCACCTGACTGCTGCAGATTCATTTCGGCATTAATAATGTTGCCATTGAAACGCATAAATTCGAGTTACGATCCGCTCTGAGTATAACGTCACTGGTTTCCATCCTATCCAAATTACAGTAGTTAATTATTATGGCAAGAACGCTGTATAAGCTCGTTGTTTTGGTTCAGGAGGAAGTATAAGAAAAAGCTGGCTGGTGTTTCAGTTGCAGCGTTTGGTGACTGATGGGCCTTATAAGCCAGAGCAAGCTGGTGAAATGTTCTTCACTCATAGTTTGGAATAAACAATGTTAATTTCAAACTCTTTGTTGTCCATTTAATGAAATATAAATCTTAGAGTTTGAAAGCATGTGTATCTGGAGTCCCACCACCTTTCCCTTCCTGAGAGAACCCACAGTAAGTTTATATATCATGTGATATTAACAGGTGACCACATACACCACCAGCGCACACCGCCATCTAGTGGCTGAACAATCATTACATCTGGCTCCAACATTTGAAGTGGATCAAAAAAGTTAATCAAAGTTGTCCTAAGTCTAAGACAAGAACGAGTATTGTTCAAAATTCATGAACAACTTTGATGAAAGGTTTTGATCCACTTCAAATGTTGACTACTGTATATAAAAATACATTTAGACCACTTAACTTAGAGATTGCAATCAGGATGTAAAGAGACTTTCAACCAGCATAACAAAAAAATGTTTCTCGAACAAATCACTTAATATTTAGTGTTTGTTGGAAACATTTTGAGCGATAATAGCGATGCTTGGCCACTAATAAGTATGAGAAGAGTCAGACTTACCCATTAAAATACATAAATTATTATAATATTTTAAGAAGACATCAAAAACAACGAATATTTACATATATAGGCTATAATTTTTTTTTTAAACTGAAGTATTTTTTCTAGTAGTTAATCTTAAAATGAGACACCAAAACACAGAAAATATCCCTATTTACATTTTTTTAATTATTGTAAAATGATGCATTAATTGTTATGTCTAGTACTTCATTATTTCGTTTACTTAAAAGAATATATCAGAAACACAGAAAATGTACCTATTTATATTGAAATATATAAAATGTTAAAGGGGTGGTTGATTATGATTTGACTTTTCTAACTGTAGTTAGTGTGTAATGTTGCTGTTTGAGCATAAACAACATCTGCAAAGTTACAACGCTCAAAGTTCAAAGCAAAGGGAGAGATTTACTTTTACAGAAATCGCTTTTTAAGGACTACAACAAACGGCTGGTAGAGACTACACCACATTCCTCCCGGGTTAGTGACATCACCAACCCTAGAATTTACATAAACCCCGCCCCCTGGAACGCGATTTATAGATCGTCATGACAGAATATGCTAATCAATGATTTTAGGCATAGAAATTAAGAAAAATGTAAGCATAAACAAAAAAAGTTGTAGAAATTTTCAGGACAGAAGCTGTTGTAGCTCCGCCCCCTTTGCCGGGAGCAGCGGCTCATTTGCATTTAAAGGGACAGACACAAAAATGGTGCGTTTTTGCTCACCTTCAAAAAGTGACAACTTTAACATGCTATATACAAATATCTGTGGGGTATTTTGAGCTGAAACTTCACACACACACTCTGGGGACATCAGAGACTTATTTTACATCTTGTGAAAAGGGCATTATACCACCCCTTTAAACAATTATGCATTTTTTTCCTATGTACAGTAGTGCTTGATTTTAAAAGACATAAACCATGTACCCATTTAAATCAAAATATATAAATAATTAAAACATCATTAAAGGGTTTGTTCACCCAAAAATTTAAATTCTGTCAGTAATTACTCACCCTCATGTTGTTCCAACCGCGTAAGACCTTCGTTCATCTTCGGAACACAAATTAAGATATTTTTGATGAAATCTGAGCCATGTTTCACTCCTCCATAGGCTTCTATGTGACCGAAACTTGCTGGCCCAGAAAAGTTATTAAAGAGATCGTTAATATAGTCCAAGTGACTACAGTGGCTCAATCTTAAGTATATCAAGCGACGAGAATACTTTTTGTGCGCAAAAACAAACAAAAATAACGACTTTATTCCACTATTCATTTCCTTCTCTCTCGACCTCTAGTTGGTTCGCGTAGTGTTTTTGCGCAGCGCGTCTGTGTTACACGTCACCACGTAGGCTCACTATTGGCCGACGCCGGTCATGTGTGTGTTGCGTGATGACGTGCAACACAGACGCGCAGCGCAAAAACACTACGAGGCCCAGAGAGAAGGAAATGAAAAGTGGAATAAAGTCGTTATTTTTGTTTGTTTTTGTGCACAAAAAGTATTCTCGTCGCATGATAAACTTAATGTAGTGCCACTGTAGTTACTTGGACTATTTTAACGATGTTTTAATAACTATTCTGGGCCGGTGAGTTTCGGTCACACTGGAAGCCTATGGAGGAGTCAAAATTCTGTCAGATTTCATCAAAAATATCTTAATTTGTGTTCCGAAGATGAACGAAAGACTTACATGGTTGGAACAACATGAGGGTGAGTAATTACTGACAGAATTTTCATTTTTGGGTGAACTAACCCTTTAAGACATCAAAATCACATCTTTGTTTATATAAAAATGTTCAACATAATATATAAATGTGTGCATTTATTTACATTAAATAATGTGGATTTACTTGGACGTGGTTCGCAACACTTGATCCGTATGATGCTCCTGATGTGCTCCTGTCACGTACAGTGTGATGTTCACAAAAATACATTTATGTATGAAACATGACACATGAAAAAGACAAAAAAGGCCAAAGACAAAATGTTTATTCACTGCGACTGCAGCTCTTCCTGAAACACTGGCAGTGTCAAATAAGGCAAAGGGCTTATAGATCATATGGATTTGTACAGTTTTGCACCAACAACAGTTATACATTCACCAGTTACTGTATGTGTGATATCATATAGATCTATATACATATTCTTAAAGAGGTGTGAGGGACGCGGGTGACAGAAGAAACACTCACGGTTATAAAGCTGAATCAGTCTTTACTGTGAAACACACCATCACACGTCTTCATATGACATAAATCTATTCTCTGTGATCTCTAATAAAATAAAATAAAATAAAAATATATAATGCTCATCATATATAGCTCTTAAACTGTTTGCATTGGATAAATAAAATCTTTTCAGTTCCATAGTCATTTAATATGCTGTGTATGGAAATAAACTCACTTAGGTCACGTACAAGACATCAGCGTAGTGTTGGAAACACACACACACACACACGCGCACGCACGCACACACGCACGCGCACGCGCACGCACACACTCGCATTCTTGTGTTAGTCTAATAAACATAATTTTTAGGATCTAGTACACACACGTCGAGCGATTGTTTCACACACACCCGATTGACAGTCAGTCACTTCAGAGATGAATTTGCACAAAAGCATCGATCACATCTAAAGCCATTTTACAAATACATAGAAAAATATAATCCTCTGAATGCCCTTTTTACAATTATAGATAAATTATAGATTTATCTGAAAATATCAGTGTAGTTAGTGGTGGAGGATTGAGTGTGTTCGCTATAGGGAAGTATATATATATATATATATAGTAGGGAAAAACTCTTGCTAAAATACCATGGTATATGATCATGTCAGATGAAACTGTATCATTAGGATATTATATGGTAGGCTATACTTCAAAATATAACTTCATCGTAGTGTTAAAAAAAAACGTGGTATCACCATATACATACTATGGTATTTACAAAAAAAAAGTATATGTAGTACTATGGTATTGTTCAAAGTATCATGTAAATACCATGGTACATGAGAAGCACTCTTACCATGGTATTACCATGTACTTTGCCATTGCAATATTCTTGGAAGTGCCATGAAACATTATAATAGATGAAGTTTACTACCATGGTATATTTCAAAATACCATAGTATTACTATGTGATACCTTCACTGCACCATAGTGCGGTACTTTTTTGATGCAAAGAATACCTTGCTAACATAGTAATACCGTGGTATTTTTGTAAGAGGTGAAATCTATTATAGGATCATTTCACTCTCACAAATGTTGCCCTTTTCTACATTTATGATGTAAATATAGTCTTATGGTCAGTGTAGCAGAACAGGCGTGACACAAAGCAACAAGTTTCTGACTGAGATATTTGGTCAATTACTTGGTTTCTACTTGTGATGTCATGCTGGATAGCCCCGCCCACACTGACATCTCATTGGTCTAAAATCCCACTTCATTCACTACCATTCAAAAGTTTGGGGTTCAGGGAGATGTTTAATGTTTTTCAACAGTCTCTTCTGCTCTGCATTTATATGATCAAAAACACAGTAAAAACAGTGAAATATTATTTCAATTTAAAATAGCTTTTTTTTTTTTTTTTTTATATGTGAATATATAGTAAAGTGTAATTTATTCCTGTGATCAAAGCATCATTACTCCAGTCTTCAGGGTCACATGATCCTTCAGAAATCATTCTAATATGATGATTTGATGATCAAGAAACATTTACGATTATTATCAGTGTTGAAAACTTCACATTTTTTGTGGAAACAGTGATTTTTTAAAAATCTTTGATTAATTTTTTTTTCTTCAAAAGAACAGCATTTATTTGAAATGGAATTCTTCTGTAACATTGTAACAAAATCTTACTGACCCCAAAATTTGAAACGTTCTGTGCTTCTGTATATTAAACCGGTAACACTTTACAATAAGGTTCATTAGTTAATGAACTAACAATGAGCAAAACATTTGTTACAGTATTTATTAATCTTTGTTAATGTTAGTTAATACAAATCCAGCGGCTCATTGTTAGTTCACAGTGCATTAACTAATGTTAACAAACACAACCTTTGATTTTAATAACGTATTAGTAAATGTTGAAATTAATATCTAAGATTAATAAATGCTGAAGAAGTATTGTTCATTCTTAGTTCATGTTAACTAATGAACCTTATTGTAAAGTGTTCCCATTAAACCTTTGATAGTTCTGACTGGATTGAGTTTTTACTAAACGTACGCTGTCGGTCTGACAGCTAAATAAAGAGCATTTTGTGCAATCACCATCTGAATCTCCAAGAGGACGAGACCGTGTAAATGCGGATCGTGTCCGAGCAGATCTTAGCATCGACTGGCCGACGGACACACGGGGAACCAAGCTTCAGTAGAGATCTTTATAGGGTTTAGAGTAGTTAAACATCAAGTAGTCCATGTAGTAGAAGTCATACGCTCGCTGGCGCTCCGAAGCGTTCAGCTGGGAAAAGTAATGCTGCGTGATCTGAGTGGAAGTTCTGGCCGCTTTGGGGTTCCCGTCTTTAAACGAGGGGTACGTCAGGTTCTCCGGGGCCCCGATCTTCCGTAAAACGAAGTTGGCGTCTTCTTCCAAGGTCTCGACTTTCCCGATGAAGTCGTAGTGCAGGTGGCAGGGGCTGCAGAGCTGGTTGGTTGCTTCCCAATGGATGTCCATTCCCACGGGACGGTGCACGTCCAGCAAGTAGTGGATGAACTCCCGAAAGGTCACGCCGCTTCCCGTCTTCAAAGCCGACTGCGATGCGTTCACTCTGTATTTGGAGATGATGGGCTTCCCGAATACGGGATGGTAGTAGGAATTTGGGCTCTCGAATTTGTCCCTGAAGGCGGACACCAGGCGCTCCATGGGCTCGCGTACGAACAGAACTTTAGTGTACGTTTCTAAACGCTTGCTGATTCCTTGCCGGTCGAAGCTGTCCAGGCGTTTCAGGTGATTGTCGTAGTGAACGGATACGTGGTTAATATCCCGCGTGGAGTTAGCGACTCCGGCTAGCACCATCAGGACCCTCTTCCAGTTGGAGCATCCGGCTTTCGGGACCTCGCAGTACAGGAGTTTGTGTCTGTCCTCCACGTAAATACGCGACACGTGATGTGGCGTAATCGTCCGAGAGATATTACTCCGATACTTCCCGCAGACCTCGCGTACGATCCGGCGACGGGACTCCTGAACGTCGGAGAGACGCCGCGAGATCTCCGAGTGCGACGATGAAGACGATGAGGAGGAGGAGTTTGTGTGTTGCACTGGACTGGTCTTTAGAAGTTTCCGGTGGCGTTTGGTGACCTGTTGGGAGCCCGGGTCGTGTTCCCGGGATCCCGGTGTGGGGGCTTGGCGTTTCCACTGGGAGTCTGGGAGCTGCATGGGAGAGATGGGGTCGACGTCGCCCTCTTCTGAACGCTGGCGGAGTCTCACGATCTCACTGAACTGACCACACTGCTCCTTCAAACACACACAAGACAAACCTATGAGCAAACTGATATTAGGAATGTATTCATTCTGTTAAATTTCACTCCAAAAAGAAGAAAAAAAACCCAAATTCCCCATGATTCATCATTAT
>NC_140213.1:47976381-48018881 GCF_951802725.1 Rutilus rutilus
CACACACACACACGGCATACAATATATGGAGACAGGTGCATATTATATACATTACAATCTAAAGAGTTATTTTCACGTCTTAAAGTGCCCCTATATGCACTTTTAAAGGTTTATTATTTTTTTGGAGTCTCCAACAATATGTTTACATGCATGTAAGGTCAAAAAACACTTTAATTTTCTCATAATCCTGTATGCATTTCAGCATCAGCTCTTTTCTCTCAGTGTCTGAAACGCTTCGATCAAGGATTCAGTCTCTTTAAGCTCCGCCTCTCTGAGAGCCGCTCTGCTCTGATTGGTCAGATGTTCCAGTCTGTTCTGATTGGTCAGAAACCAAATTTCCATTAGCATATCTAAATTTCAGCACTTGATACGAACATCAAAGTGGATTTGCTTTGTCAGCAGAAAACAGCGTCTTCTCGACACGAACAACACGAACCAAACTCTTCCGGTCTCAGATACACTACAGTGTTTGAGGGTGGGGCTAAGAGACGCAGTTCAGCCAATCAAGACCACAGGCTGGCATTATGCTAATTAGTCATGCTAACAAGTTCCAAACCGAGCAGCAGAAGTTGGTAAGATGATCTCAGGAGTGTTTGTGAACATAAGCGCATGTTGCTTGCGAGCGAACGCTCCAGCTGTACGACTGTAAACAAATGTTCCTGTCAGAAGTGAGCCACGGGTTAAATAAATTACACCGCGCAGACAAACTTAAACAGAGCTGTTAATTGGCAAGCAGTTGATTAAAATGCTCAGAGCTCTTGACCTGTTGTGACTCCCTCACAGACGCTTCTGGAAAACGACTGAACACACTGAACACAACACACACCCGCGCGCACCTGACTGACACGTGCGTCTCTTCAACACGCAGCATCTTGTCGGTTCACATGCACGCTGGGAAGGATGATGCGCTTGATTTACACCTGAGATCTTCATATCTTCTGACTGAAGGGCAGGGATTTTAACCTCGTTTCAGAGCATTACTGATGCATATTATGTTAAAGCTCTGCTTAATAACACCAAGTCATCCGCTTCTGACTTCAGAAGGAAACTAGATCAGCACATTTTCATGTGCAAAACTCAGTGTGTTGCTATGGATTTTTTAGCACATTGCATGTTGTTACTTACTAGTCCCTCCTCAAGGCCAATTCGAAATGCATAAATCTGAATATCATAAAACTGATCATTTGCAATGAGACAGCAATTTCAGGCAATTAAAGTGAGTTAGAGGTTTGCTCTAGACCCAGACACGATGCATGAGCAATATTAATAGTGATGCTTGGTTTAGCAAAGAGACAAAATGAATGAATGCATACATATTAGCAAAATATATTCAAACACATGCACATATGCACTGTTTCTACAATATGCACAGTAGTATATGCACATTTTCTGAAATATCTAGATGACCTACTACATGACCTACTGCCAAAATATGCAGAATACAAGTAGCTTATTCTGTGTGAGATACTCTATCCCACAATGCAATGCACTCGATGTAACCTTCCAACTGGATTCAACTTGAATTGAAAAATCAAACTAAATGTTTTTATAGCCAAGATGATAACTAGACATACTTCTGTTTAAAATGCAATTTTATTATGCATACTGCAGTGTTATTTTAGCATTATTTATACACTATTATAATATTTTGAATTAGGTTGTATTTTAATGTTAATATTTTATTTTGTTTTAGTATTTTTTGTGCTGTTGTCATTTTTATATATTTCTATTTAGCTTTAATTTATTTTTATTTAAGTTTTGATTTGTATAATTTTAGTACTTCAACTTGCAGTGTTAGTTTAGTATTATTCATGTACTATTATAGTATTTATTAATATTTATTAATTTATTTATTATTTTATTAACAGATCATTTAAATGTATGTATGTTAAATGTTAAATTATATGTTACAATACTAATATGCAAAGATAAGCAGTGTGAGTTTGGTGCAGTTTATGTGGAGTTTTCAGCAAACACACTTCCGCTATAGAGTTTTCAGCAAACACACTTCCGCTATAGATTATGAGCCGTAGCCGCACAACTACAGTTTCAAAGAAGCAGGTTTACACCATCATCTGACAGGTCAGGATCAGGCCTGATTACCTCTCAAAGGCAGATCAACAATCCAGACTTACACACACACACACACACACACACACACACACACACACGCTGGTGTCTGGAGAAGCGAGGCAGATTTCAGAGCTGTTCTCTCGATGTCGGTGTGTGTGGCACTCTCAGAAAAACACCCAGAGCTCAACAACAATGCGATATTATAACACTGCTTCCCTCTCCAGCACCACAGGCTTTTCCATTCGTTTCATTAGGCCGCTCACACACACACACACACACACACACACACACACACACAAGCACACACACACACACACACACACACACACACGCACGCACGCACGCACGCACACACGCACACACACACGCACGCACGCACACACGCACAAACACACACACGCACGCACACACACACACACACACACGCACACACGCACACAAACACACGCACACACGCACGTACGCACGCACACACGCACACACACACACACACACACCATATATATATATACAAGCCATTTAGCAACTATATTTAGATATTCTATTTAATATCTTATAAATGTAAGCAATATGTTACAATATATTAAGCAATACGGAATATAATGGGTTGATATTATATTATATTACGTTTTTGGCACATATAATCTATTAAATATGAAATTTTGAATTAAACATCTGAACTGTGTGTGTGATGTTCTAGAAGAGCGGAGACGGTTCCCTCTGGATGTGTGTGTGGTAATGAGAGCAGGTGACCAGCGGCGCCAGGGGACACACACACACACACACACACACACACACACACACACCGAGACCAAAATAACCCTGTGTGTCGTCAGGTGAATCTCAGTCTGTCTGTGATTCTGCGATTCTGTGGCGTTCCCCAGAGGGCTGATACACCGACTCAAGCAAGTGCCGAGAAGAAAAACACAGGAAAAATTACAGCCTGGTAAAAACAGCTCAGCGCTGACCTACAGCGAGAGAGCGAGTAATGACAGTGTGTTTGATCAATAGTGACTGGCCGTCTGCAACACACTCCCTGTCGGACCGGCTCTGATCACTTAGAGCTGTGTAACCTTTAGAGTCTCACACCCTCTCTTCTGTCACTTCCATCCTTTGTTTCAAACCCTGGCGAGCTTCTGCGCTGTCCACTGTCTGCAACTAGCTATTAACACACACGCACACACATGCACGCACGCACACACACTAACCAGCACTGAAGCTTTCACGGGACTCATTTGGAACCACTCGAAAAAATTCTGGGTTGTTTTAACCCAATTTTGGGTCAAATATGGACAAACCCAAACGTTGGATTAAAAATGCTATACCACATGGCTGGGTTTGTCTATGTTTAACCCAAAATTGGGTTAAAACAACCCAGAATTTTTTGGTGTACATATATAGGCAACAACTTACATGAAGAGGCAACTGCAAAAGCGATTGACGTTATGTTGATCAGTAGGGGTGTAGCGAGACCCTCATGTCACGATTCGATACAGATCACGATGTTATTGCGAGACTCAAAGACATATGATAAAAGGTTAACAAAAAATGTCCTGTTGAGTAAAATGCTAAATTTGGTGTTACATTGTGTGTGTAAATGAATAGTCTCGGACTTGGTGCTGAAACCCAAAGCACAGGACAATAGAGACACCAGAATAACAATATTCATGATTCTGAAGATGAAAATACTGAATTATTGTAGATGAATATGTTTGCACTCTTTCACTGACTAGATATATTTAAAATAATGTCGGCCTTTTTACTGGTAACAGACATTTGACATTATCAGGACTAGGGTTGCAAAATTCTGGGAATTTTCAAAGATGGAAACTTTCCATGGGAATTAATGGGAATTTAAGGGAATTAACAGGAATTTATGGGAATAAACGGGAATAAACTGGGAATTTTCAAAGTTGAGGGTTGGCTCTTCATAGGGAACTTAAATACAGTTGAGGAAAGTATATTTTAGCATAATCCTGACTAAAACAAACAGATGCCATTCAAATACACTTGAATATCCATGCCATTCCTCAATCACATGCACATAGCACACTGCTTACTGCATGGCTATTGAGACCACACCCCCTGCTGGCACTTTGCATGCCTCCATCACATGTACAGAAGCCCAAAGCACAAGACTATTGAAGGCACACATTTGAGCCTGTGGACTAAACAAAGTGAAGTAAGTTTTGATGATATTATGGGGAAATATATTTATTAAATGTTTAAATTGCAAATATCACATACAAATGTATTCATCTAGTAGATAGCAAGCTGAAAAGTTAGATGCTAAATAAGCTAGCATAACTTTATTTACCACATAAGTAGGGCTGGGCGGTATGACGGTATATATCGTTACCATGGAAGAAAATGTCAACCATAACAGATTTTTTTATTCTGTGTATACCGCGACATGTAAATAAGTAGGCGTGGTTAACTCACGTGCAGCGTTAGACACTGATATTTGTCAAAGAAACATGAAAAATGACCAAGAGGATCCGCAAAAATTATTACGTTTTCAAAATTAACGTGATATTTTCGGGGGGGAAGGTGCAGAAGTCAACTAGAGCAGTGCAGCACACTGAAAGTTTAGAGAGACGCACATGCTCGCAACGGGGCTTACTTGACAACAAGTTCATATATCAATATTCTAACGAATAGAAATAACCTTAAATAATGTATCTATCCGTCTCTTATGTGTACAGTTACTTTCAGAGTGTACGCGCAAGCGGTTGCCGTGGTAATGAATATTTCCAAAATTCCCCAGCTTAACTTCCCATGGAAATTTACTGGAAACTTTACGGAAATTTACCGGAAATTTTCCGCCCCTTTGCAACCCTAATCAGGACACACAAATATTCCCCCATTGCATTATTATACATTATATTCAACATTATATATAGCAGTTTATTGTAGTACTGACACTAAAACCCTGAAAACGTGAATTTTTTCTCACACAGTAATTTTTATTTTGGGTGAATTATACACAATACATATTGTCACTATCCACGATACATATTGATGCATTTTTTTGTATTGCGATTTGTTGTGATACAATATTTGCACCCCTATTGATAAGTAAGCTATGCAATACTCCAATCATGCTTCTGAGCGAGTGATGCAATGCTATTAATTTAGTCATAAACACACAATTCTTCTAGTAAAAACATGTTTATTTGACTTTTTATTCACATGCACGAACTATCAAGTCCCGTCCCTTCTGTTCAAACGCATTACTCTTCCATCTATAACTCTGTGTGCTTCTCGTCTCACACATTCTGTGTGTTCTTCCATTTCCTATTTTCAAACCAGCATTTTTTTTAGAGCTTCTGTGAATCAACTGAATCGCAAGTCCGGACGACGCTTTTAACCGAGGAAAAAAAAAAAAAAAAAAAACCCAGCAACAGGCTCTTGTGTATCTGAATCTCTGTCTAAATCTCAGACATGTTTACTTTAACATCTGTGCTCGTCAAGGCCTTTATCATCTGTGAACGTCAACACGTTTTAATGAGAGGTTTCCCGTAGCAACAAGCGCGCTGTCAGACGGCGATATGATGTGCCGCTCTGCGCAGAGATAAAGAGAACAATAATAATAGAAACAGAAAGTCAAACCGCAGACAGGCAGAGAAGGAACACGCTGATCACTTTTTATGATACGTTACATTGTCTGGAAGTTTCAGTATGTCAAATCAAACCGGTCTGATGCCATCTTTCTATAGTTCCACAAATAACTTAACTAGTTCTTCAGAAAAAGCAACATTTCTAATTGTTGTTTTGTGTGTGTCATGAACACCGGCAACCTCATCAGTCAATACAGCTCAAGCACCAAAGTACCAAAACAGAAATATACTAAATACATCACTAATATTATTGTTTACACTCCCAGTTTAGATTTTTTTGTAGCACATACATGCTCATTTGAGTGTCATCCACACAAATGTATAAGTTGCACATATATACATACACTGATGCTCCAGAAGGAAACGTGATGCATTAAGCTAGGGGGTGAAAACTTTTGAACAGGATGAAGATTTTGCTATTTTGATTAAATATCTTTTTATTTTATTTTTTTATTTAGTAATGCCCTTCGGAAGCAACAGAAGATACTTACATGTTTCCCATAATTTAATTATTATTCATTATTATTATTTTCTATTCATTATATATACTTCATATTTAGATAAAATCAAAGAATAGTCTTTTCTACCGAAGACAAATCATAATTACTTGTGGATGAGAATCACAATCCAAACAAAGGCTTTTTCTGAAGTCTTCTGATGACTCTGTTTGAATACTAAAACTCTCTCTCTCCAAACCTGAAGCTGTTGTTTTTTTTCCTTCAGATTCTTGTACTTGACAAGAGACAAAAACCATGTAGATGCCAGTGTGTGTACGAGTTTGAAGGGAAAGTGTGTGTGTGTGTGTGTGCTTGTGTGTTTAGCGGTTTGCCAAACCCAGTGATACGTGAATGCTTACAGAGCCTTTGGGGGAGAACCGTCACTGAGCCACAGAGACACAGACAGAGAGAAGAGAGACGGCGGCCAGGTGAAGGAAACTACCGAAGAATACTTCTTTCCAGACACAAGGGTCCTTAAAAGTGGAGCTGGGCTCCAGAGAGAGTGTGTGTGTGAGTGTGTGTGTGTGTGTGTGTGCGTGTGTGAGTGTGTGTGTGAGTGAGTGTGTGTGTGTGTGTGAGTGAGTGTGTGTGTGTGTGTGTGTGTGTGTGTGTGTGCGTGAGTGAGTGTGTGTGTGTGTGTGTGTGTGTGTGTGTGTGTGTGTGTGTGTGTGTGTGAGTGTGTGTGTGTCAGCTGTGACCTCAGGGCTAATGCCCTCTCTGGCCATCTGTGCTGACCGAGCTTCTCTTCACAGCACGAAGAAACACACACAGACACACACACACACGAACGCAATGACATTTATGTCACTTAAATGGAAATTATTTGTGATTTCAGTCTGATCACATTCTAGTCAAAATTCCACCTTTGACCTTTAGAAACACTGATGCTTCCACATGAATATGACAGGATATTCAATGCTGCTGTTATTCGGGATGTTCTTGCCTTCGATTTTTCAAGTAGAAAGACTGAAATATTTTAGTAAAACATGAATCTTTGAAAAATCATGTTTTACAGTGTAGTTTAATGTCAATATGCAACTCATTTTACTTGAGTTCTGTAACACTACTCTGTAACACAAAGAAAAGTAAATATTCAGAAAAATGAATCAAAACCCCAGGAGATATGAGATTTTATATTTTATATTTATATCGTAACATTTTCTCTGAAGTTGCTTTGAGACAAACATCTTTTTTAAAAAGGCCTATCCAAATAAACTTGAATTTAATATTTGTAGGATATTCATTCAGAATAAGACATTAAAGAGGAACTATATGCACTTTTCCAAAGTCTTGATGTTGTTTCTGGGCTCTACTAGAACAGGTTCTAACTGTGAAACCAGTTCTAACAGGAACAGTGAGACCAGTTCTAACAGGAACAGTGAGACCAGTTCTAACAGGAACAGTGAGGCCAGTTCTAACAGTGAAACCAGTTCTAACAGGAACAGTGAGACCAGTTCTAACAGGAACAGTGAGACCAGTTCTAACAGGAACAGTGAGGCCAGTTCTAACAGTGAGACCAGTTCTAACAGTGAGACCAGTTCTAAGAGTGAAACCAGTTCTAACAGTGACCAGTTCTAACAGTGACCAGTTCTAACAGTGAGACCAGTTCTAACAGTGACCAGTTCTAACAGTGAAACCAGTTCTAACAGTGAAACCAGTTCTAACAGTGACCAGTTCTAACAGTGACCAGTTCTAACAGTGACCAGTTCTAACAGTGAAACCAGTTCTAACAGTGACCAGTTCTAACAGTGAGACCAGTTCTAACAGTGACCAGTTCTAACAGTGAGACCAGTTCTAACAGTGACCAGTTCTAACAGTGAAACCAGTTCTAACAGTGAAACCAGTTCTAACAAGTGAAACCAGTTCTAACAGTGAGACCAGTTCTAACAGTGAGACCAGACCAGTTCTAACAGTGAGACCAGTTCTAACAGTGAGACCAGTTCTAAGAGTGAAACCAGTTCTAAGAGTGAAACCAGTTCTAACAGTGACCAGTTCTAACAGTGAAACCAGTTCTAACAGTGAGACCAGTTCTAACAGTGACCAGTTCTAACAGTGAAACCAGTTCTAACAGTGAGACCAGTTCTAACAGTGACCAGTTCTAACAGTGAGACCAGTTCTAAGAGTGAAACCAGTTCTAACAGTGACCAGTTCTAACAGTGACCAGTTCTAACAGTGAAACCAGTTCTAACAGTGAAACCAGTTCTAACAGTGACCAGTTCTAACAGTGAAACCAGTTCTAACTAACAGTGAAACCAGTTCTAACAGTGAGACCAGTTCTAACAGTGACCAGTTCTAACAGTGAAACCAGTTCTAACAGTGAAACCAGTTCTAACAAGTGAAACCAGTTCTAACAGTGAGACCAGTTCTAACAGTGAGACCAGACCAGTTCTAACAGTGAGACCAGTTCTAACAGTGAGACCAGTTCTAAGAGTGAAACCAGTTCTAACAGTGAAACCAGTTCTAAAAGTGAAACCAGCAAAGCATGAAACTGTTCTGTGGTTGAGCACAGACGAGCACAGAACACGATTTTACCAAAAAATGTCACAGCTGTCTTATAAAGACCTCAGGAACTGTCAACTTGTATAGAAGTTAAACATGACGGCCCATGAAACCCTAACTCCACAACAACTACATAAATGTCTCCACTAACATTCAGAAACGTTCATGTGCGTGCATCTAAAAGTGAAACTCTTCCTGAGTCTCTCCGTAAGGCTGCACTCGCTACTGGTTATTTCTGAGTGAGATTATTACTGTGTTTCGTTATCGAAGCTCGTGTAAAGGCTCCGCCCTCTTCTGAATGGAGGCGGAGCAGCAGCTCATTTGCATTTAAAGGGACACACACAAAAACTGCTGTTTTGAGCTGAAATTTCACAGACACATTCTGAGGACACCATAGATTTATATGACATCTTGTGAAAAGGGGCTTAATATGTCACCTTTAAGGTGTTCTTGTTTATTTCATATCGACTTTAAGGACAGAAACATCAGCTGACTTGTGCTTTAAGTGTGTGTGTGTGTGTGTGTGTGTGTGGAGGTGATTTCTGCTGAAAGACTCCTGGGCAGTGTGTATCCAGGAGTATCTGTGCCTCAGCGCTGACGGGTTTGATGGTGTGTGAAAAGCAGGTCTCACGGAGGCTGTTGATCTGTGTGTGAGAGAGAGATGCTGTCAGAGAGACAGAGAGAGCAGGCCTTGTGTCAGGAGAAGTCTGTCTTTCAGGATGAGGTTGGCGGAGTGGCTGTTGTTTTGTGTTTTTGATAAAGAGAGTGAATCACAGCTCCCACTCAACACTGACAAAAGACACAAATCCATTTAAGCGGCTGAGATGCTGCGGTTGGCTAGTTTGACACTGTGTGCTGTATTTCTGAAGAACACACACACACACACACACACATACAGTATTCTTCCCCCCTACGGCCTACACTAACCCACAAATTAACACTCAAACAACATTTTCAGGAATATTATGGTAACCTCTCCACAACGTTACTTCCACTAAAGATGTCAAGATATGGATTTTTAAAAATTATTTGAATATGTTCATTGACTTATAATGTTAATAAAGTTTTTTTGCACAAATATAAAACAAATATATACGCGGAAAACGGCAATCCTCATTCTGAGCCTCTGTCTGAAATGATCAGTTTTTAAGGCGCCGCTCCTTTAAGGCTTGTCAGTAAACGCCCACTGTCATGATTGGCTAAAGTCATTGCATAGGAAAGTACGTTCTATTGCAGAGTAAGTGTTTTGAAAACATTATCCGTATTAAACCGCTATTTACAGACAAAGCATTATGAAATCATTTACTTATGGTTTATGATGTACAGTAGCTGCTGTCAGATCCAGTACAGTTGACTGCTTTGTAACAGTTTCTGTCACACGTGGCCTAGTTAAATGGTCAAATATTACAGCTTCAACTGTCAACAAAAGCTTCTTTGGCCTCGTTTACACTGCAGGTCTTGATGCCCAATTCTGATTTGTTGCCTATATCTGATTTTTTTGACCGTCCGTTTACACGTTCTTTCAATTGTGACCCATATCCGATTCATGTGTTTACACTTGCATACTATCTGAAACATCGCGCATGCTTAAAGGGTTAAATCATCTTGCACAGGTGGACGAACGCAAAATATGCTTGATGCTAGCTCTGCGATATGCGAAGTTCGCCAAACATCACCATGATTATGAGGTGGAGTCGTCGAAAAGTGCCATCATTGCAGAGCCTGCGCGTACGCTTCAGTTATTGTGTGCGAGAGAGATCTCAGGACTGATGGGAGCATATTGTGGCGGGCTTTAATGAGGAGCAATGGGCTTCCTTTACGCTTCCATTTACTTTTCCATTTGTCCTGTTGTTGACAGACTCAAGTGCCTGGAGTACGTCAGAAACTGAACGTGTATCTGTATATCAGTGTAGACAGCATCAGTGATTATAATGAGTTATATTTGCCATTGACGCGACACATCCAGTGAAGGCAAATGACAAACGTTAAGCGACTAAACGCCAGTGGGCGGGGCATATGGTGCGATGATGTATAACTATTCGTCGATGTGTTGCTCTGGAGGCAGTCATATGCAAATGTGTTTGATCATGTGACGTCACAAATCCCACAATATCCAAAAGAGACGCTTTCGGAACTTGATTAAATAAATGCTTTAAGGAGGTCGTTTTAAGCTCTGAAACTTGCAGGATGTTTTAATGGTACGAAGACCTCTTCGATGTCAAAAGATCAAGGCTAATTTGATTTCTCATGTCATGGTCCCTTTAAGAAAACTGAACATTTAAATGTTCCAATGCCCAAATAGAATATTTGGTAACACTTTACAATAAGGTTTCATTCGTTATCCTTAGTTAACTACTTTAGTTAACATGAACTAATAATGAACAATACTTCCACAGCATTTAGTTATCTTAGATAATGTTAATTTCAACATTTACTAATACATTATTAAAATCAAAGATTGTATTTTTTAACATTACTTGTTAACTAACATGAACAAACAATGAACAGCTTTACCTAACATTAACAAAGATGAATAAATACTGCAACAAATGTATTGCTCATGGTTAGTTCATGTTAGTTAACAATAACTAAAGTTAACAAATTAAACCTTTTTGTAAAGTGTAACCGAATATTTGAATATTATTTTAATGAACTTAAGTTTGTTATCTGGACGTCACCCTTTAAACTTCTCTCTGAACTGAAATGAATTCATTTGCATCCCGCACACGAACACACACTCTCAGATTGTCCTCTCTCCTCCCACATGTCGGAGCCGCCGCCCTCAAAGGGCAGAGCAGCGACGCTATAGGTCAAAAGAGCTGTCAAACAGATGATTGACAAGCACGACTGTGTGAATGTGTGTGAGAGACACTGCTGCGTGAATGCCAAGTCTTCAACACTTTATAGACCAGCTGGTTTTAAACCACACTGAATTGAGTTCTCACGATTTGAAACATTCAACCAGGTTTTCAATAAAAATATAAACAGAAAGAGAAAGTGGTTTAAAGGGGTGGTTGATTATGAGGATTTTAAGGACTACAACAAACGGCTGGTAGAGACTACACCACATTCCTCCCGGGTTAGTGACATCACCAACCCTAAAATTTACATAAACCCCGCCCCCTGAACACGATTTATAGATTATCAAGAAAGAATATGCTAATCAATGACTAGAAGATAACTACACATCAGCTTCATAAATTCACCAACTAACCATTCAGAAATGTTGTCCACATGTTGTCACTTCTTCTTGATTCTCTCCATCTTTCTGACTTCGGTTTGAACATGAAAGGCTAAAAGTTTTAGAAATGTTCAGTGCATGTGTGTGTGAGGTAAAAGGACGCAAGCTGTTGAAGCTCCTCCCCCTGTGCCGGGAGCAGCGGCTCATTTGCATTTAAAGGAACAGACACAAACGGTGTGTTTTTGCTCACCCTCAAAAAGTGACAACTTTAACATGCTATATAAAAATATCTGTGGGGTATTTTGAGCTAAAACTTCACACACACACTCTGGGGACATCAGAGACTTATTTTACATCTTGTGAAAAGAGCATTATACCAGCCCTTTAACTGCACATCAGTGTAGCTGAAACCTGGTGGCTGTCGAGAGCATTCACAGGTGCTTTCACTGTTCTTTGCATTTTAATACTGTATTTTATGTTTCAGGATTTTCCCATGTCAAATGCATGGACAAACATACATCTCTTGACAAAGACTAAACCAGTCAATATGCCTTGATTGTGAAGATATTTCACTGAAACTTGGTCTTCATTACATCTATATCGTGTTCAGTGTCAATTGTTATTTATTAATGTATTCAGCTAACAACTGTTATTTGAGGACTGTTGCTGCAATCTATGGAAGCTTGTTTCCGCCACAAAATAAAACATTTTAAAAGATAATTGCGACTTTTTATCTCACAATTGCGAGTTTACATCTCGCAATTCTGACTTTATTTCTCAGAATTGCGAGATATAGCCTAAAGTCAGAATTGCGAGATATAAAGTCAGAATTGTGTGTTATAAAGTCAGAATTGCGTGAAATAAACTCGCAATTATGTGTTATAAAGTCAGAATTGCGTGTTATAAAGTCAGAATTGCGAGATATAAAGTCAGAATTGCGTGTTATAAAGTCCGAATTCTGACTTTTTTTCTCGCAATTGCGACTTTATATCACGCAATTCTGACTTTATAACACGCAATTCTGACTTTATAACACATAATTGCGAGTTTATATCTTGCAATTCTGACATCTTTTCTCATAATTGTGAGATATAAACTCACAATTGTAAGATATAAAGTCCATTTCTAAGGAAAAAAAGACTGACTTTTTTTAATAATTTTTTTTTACCTCAGAATAGTTTATATCTCACAATTCTGACTTTATAACACGCAATTGTGACTTTATATCATGCAATTCTGACTTTATATCTCACAATTCTGACTTTATATCTCGCAATTGCGACTTTATTTCTCAGAATTGCGACTTTATATCTCGCAATTGTGAGAAAAAAAGTCCAAAATTGTGAGATAAAAAGTCACAATTATTATTATTTATTTATTATTCAGTGGCGGAAACAAGCTTCCATAACAATCTGCCATGTCAATAAAAAAATAAAATGACCTAATTGACCGAATGCTGTAAAAAAAAAAAGTTAAAACCCAAATAGAGGCAACACGATATAATAAGAGCAGACAGATAGAGGTCAAAAGAACCAAAATTAATAAACAATATATAAAATATGAATAATAGTAATATTAATAAAATGAAGATACTAGTATACTAATATTAATGAAAATAAATATTGTTGAAAAGGTTATTTTTAACACCATTAAGGTCCTATATGGCACTTTCAAAGCATGGTTCTTAATGGAACTTTATAAAAAGGGTTCTGCTATTGTTACAAGCCAAAGAACCCTTATTTGGTGCTGTTTAGAAACATTTTTGGCAACACTTTATTTTACAGTGTCCTTGTTACATGTGTTACATGCACTTACCATAGTAATAACAGTAAATTATGCAACTAACCCTCAACCAAACCCTAATCCTACCCTAACCCTATAGTAAGTACATGTAGTTAATTAATATTACTCAGTACTTAAATATATAATTAAACTGTAACAATGACACCTTAAAATAAAGTGTAACCCCATTTTTCTTAAGAGTGTAGAGCACCATATCTTGCCAAATTAATACTGAGATGAGACAGAGTTCAATTTCATTTAGTAAAATGCATCTGTATTTTCTGTTGGCTGTTTAAATGGATGACTAATATATCTGCATTTACACACGGCTGGAAAAAGTTAATATTATATTATCATTAGTACAGCCCAAACGTTGGCATGTTATTCTCACAGACAGTCCAGGATTTTCTAATGTCATTAAATGTGTATTCAGAGCAAAATAAAAGCATTTAGCAAAACTGCAGCATAAAGTCCTCCAGTGAAAACTGTTTATCTGTAACTCCAGGCTCAATGAATCTGCAACAGGATCAGCACAGAAACACGCAGCGAGCGCGGCAGGCTAAGATACATGTGCCAATTAACCTTAATTACTAATAGACCCTGGTAAACTTAGTTTTCTGTCTCTCTTGATTGCCTCAGAGGCGTCGCTGCGTTCCAGTGAAACGAGACCGGCCCCCCTGCGCTCTCTCCCGACTCTTCAGTGCTACCCTGTGATTTACTTACATGATCCGACCCGTTCCGAGAATCACTGGAAATTGAGTCTGAGGGCTGAGAAAAGGCATCGAGACGGTGTTTGATGGGCCGTAATTGGCATTCAGATTCTCGGGATAGTTTCGCTCTGTGTGATGATTCCCTGACTGTGTCATAATGGGGAAAATTACTTCTGGCTGTTATTCCCACAGGAAAATCACCTCAGATCAAACATAGTGGATATTAATATAGTTTACGAACAATGCTCTAAATATGTTGTGTATAAGGCATTATGCATGTATTATAATGCATGAATGATGCAGTATAAATGCAGGCTTCATCTGGTGTTATAATGCATAGTAATCTTGTTATTGTATGATTATTTATTAGATGATACAACATATTATAAGGTTGCTTATAAGGCATTATGCATGTATCATAATGCATTAAGAATACACTTATGATGCAGTATAAATGCAGGCTTCATCTGGTGTTATAATACATAGTAATCTTAAAACTTATAACCACAAATAGGTAAGTATTATAATGTATTGTAACTGTTGTTATGATTATTTATCAGATGATACAATAAGGCATTATGCATGTATTATAATGCATTAAGGAAACCCTTATAATGCATTATAGATAGAAAGTGTTACCAAAAAAACTAATAAAAATGACAAAATTGCTAAAACTAAACTAAAATTATAATGAAAACATGAAATCTAATTCAATTCTTAAACTATAATAGTGTATCAATGGTACTAACATATCACTGGACAAATGTACGGTGTATTTCATGCATACTGAGCATTTGCACGCACTTTATACAGAAATAGTACAAGCAGCATGGAAGTTTTAACATAGACATTCTTTGATGTTTTTCACCACTTTCATCAGCTTGACTTCAAAAAATATGAATTTTGATGTGTTTTGATATTCATGAAATCTTAAGTTTAATGGTTTGGAAGACTGTGACATATATGCTGCCTTCAAGTCCTCCTACGAACTTCTTACTTTTTCTCATGCGAAGTTCAGAAGTAGCGATGTAGTGATGCGTTCAAGTGATCTGGGTCAGAATAAACGACTCGTAATTTCACATTTATTTAAATTCTCCGAAAACGTTTTGTTTCAGCACAAAATGAAGAGCAAGGGATATGTCATTGATGCTTTATGTTTCATCATTCTCACGCCGCTGCAGACAATAACGGGAAGTGTAGTTTGGTCGCACAAGCATGATAATCATAAAATGTGCACTTCTCTCGTAAAATACGGTCCTGCCGAAATGACATCAAGGAAACAATATGCAGGAAGCAAAATCTTGCAACGCACTGCATACTAAACGCCTACTTGTATACCAACGTGACTAGAAATGTTCAAGGTTCTTTATATTGTGATTCCATGCATGAAGAACATATACAGTGTAGGCCTAGTGGAGTATAAAGACGAGCAGCGTCCCTGGGAAAGCTTCCAGGTGGGCGGGAGGAAAAGGTCACCTGTGTATCAGAGTTTCAGAAGAGTGTGTGATCGCTGTAGCGTAAACGACAAACGCATCCAATTAACAATAAAGATCAAGAGGCTATAGAAAGACAACACACATACTAACAGTCTTGTGAGTTGTGTCTCGTTTTGTGCTCCACGCAGAGATTTAGTCACTGGAGATGTGCTTTTAATCACAAAGTGAAAATATCTCGACCACAGACCTTAAAAACCCATTGACTACGGGACGATGGAACCAGAAGTGCAAAAATGCAACTCGTTTCCTTACTTTTATTTCCCTCTCTGTTAGTGCAATGTTATATTTAAGTTCAATATTATCTATTACCTTTACATAACTTATTAGACAAACTGATCAAGTGCCATACTTAAAAAAAAATATGTTTTTCAACCTTTAAAGTCCCCCTGTGGTCAATAATTGTATCCCTTAAAACTCATCTTTGATCACCAAAATGATTTTTTTTCCCTTAAATATCTTGAATGTAACTCGACACCCTTGCCTCTTTTACATTTACATTTACATTTAGTCATTTAGCAGACGCTTTTATCCAAAGCGACTTACAAATCAGGACTAAATTAAGTGAGTCATCATGAAGAGGCAAAAAACAACAACAACGCAAGAAGTGTTCAGAATACGAAGTTCGGGCATTATTCAGAGTAGCATAAGCATGATAAGTGGGGTTTTAAAGGGGAAAGGTTTTTTTTTATTATTTTTTTATTTTTTTTATGAAGTTAGGTGCTCACGGAAGAGATGGGTTTTCAGCGGTTTTTTGAATGTTGTCAGGGATTCTGCATTCCGGATGAGGGTGGGGAGAGTGTTCCACCAGCATGGAACTGTGAATGAGAATGTTCTGGAAAGTGATTTTGTGGCTCTCTGTGATGGAACCACGAGACGTCGCTCGTTGATTGATCGTAGGCGTCTGGTAGGGATGTAGGCTCGTAGGAGTGAGTGAAAGTAGGAGGGAGCTGAGCCTGTGTTAGATCTGTAAGCAAGCGTCAATGCCTTGAACTTGATGCGAGCAGCGAGAGGTAGCCAGTGCAGAGAGATTAACAGAGGGGTGACGTGGGCCCTCTTGGGCTCGTTGAAGACAAGACGAGCTGCAGCATTCTGGATCATCTGTAGAGGTTTGGTTGCACATGCCGGAAGTCCGGCCAGAAGAGCATTGCAGTAGTCAAGCCTAGAAATGACCAGGGCCTGGACGAGGAGTTGTGTTGCATGCTCGGTTAGGAAAGGCCTGATCTTCCTGATGTTGTGCAGCGCATACAATACTTTTAGTATACGCTGTTCTATGAATATGCAAATGAGCCCCGCCTCCACTCACTCACTCAGCTCAGAGATCCACTGGTTGACGATCACACGTTGATCTGATTGGTTACAAGGTAGTTTGTGACGTCAGAAACACCAGCGATTTCAAAGCGTGTTTTTGAGACTGTCTTTGGTTCACTGCAGTTTTAAGGAGGAAATACTCAGCAATGGTGTCGACTTATGAATTTACACATGCTTTGTCTTAAAGCATAGACATAAACAACATTAAAAGCTGGATTAAGCTTAAAAAGATGTTCTTTGCCTTTTCTGTATATTAAGTATATAAGAAATAACGTTAACACTGAATAAATTACATACTTCACCTTTAATTAACACATAGCCTATCTAAGAAAAAATCTAAATACTCTTGTTTTAATACTCTTTGCATTACAAGGTAAAATCATAAAACCTGCAGCGCTTTCTCATTTCAAGGTGTTGAATGTGCAGGAATCACTCTTGAGGTGTTGACACGTCTCTCATAATTACTCCTCACTGCCACGTACGGAAGAATCAGAGGTGAGCTGAATGTGTCTGGGCTTTATACAGCACGTCAATGTGCCAGAGCCTTCAAGCGGGCCTGACATTTCATTCCCCTGTGCCGCTGGATCGTCTGCCTCTGCACCGGATCTCCAGCACACACCTGAGTGACAGAGAGCTGCCTTGTATAGGTGGGAGACAAATGCCACGCTCACTAAACCTCCAGCGCTCTTTCACAGGCGGCTCAAAGCCTCTTCAAATATTCATAACGGCTCCATCAATAAAGCGACCCTCACTTGTTTAATCCGTGACGTAAACTGCCTGAAAGATGTGCCATCCACATTCGAGGTATAGCTATAGACACTTAGTGTATGTCAACTGACTCACATTTTCTGAGACAGCAAACTGTTAAGTTTCATTATAATTAGTCAAGTTTCTCTTCAATCTGATGGTAGTTGACCTGAAAGATCACTACGTTTACATGCACTCAAAGCATCAGATTGATGGTTCTATCTGTCACATGTTTGGTCATCTTGAGTTCATTTGTGTTTTCCCCTTTTGCTGTGTTAGTTTAGGGAATTAGTTCATTATTCCCACCTGTTATCTCGTTAATTATCCCATTAGTCCCAGTGTTTAAATGCCCTTAGTGTCCGTCATGTTGGTCTATGTATGTTCATAGATGTTTGGTTGCTTTCTACATGTTTCCTGTGAAGATTTCCATTAAAGTGTTCCTGTATATTCCTTTGTCGAGCGAGTCAAGCACGTTACGCTATCGGACTGAAAAGCCTTCATGTAAACACCTAAATCGATCCAGTTGAGCTCAATCCAAGTTAAATTTCGATCAGATTGAAATAGGTGGTTTAGACCTGAAATAATCTGATTAAAACATGTTATCATGACTATTTTCTCAATCGGATCATCTTATACATTATGTGTATGATCACGTACAGGCATTTATGTCTTATGTTTTATGAACTGGTCAGTGGATG
This sequence comes from Rutilus rutilus, assembly GCF_951802725.1. NCBI lineage: Eukaryota > Metazoa > Chordata > Actinopteri > Cypriniformes > Leuciscidae > Rutilus > Rutilus rutilus. The sequence continues at coordinate 47,994,993 of NC_140213.1, forward strand.
AGACTGAATTTTGACTAAATATTTGCTAAAAAGCATGTCATGACATGACGTTTTATTTGGAATACATGTAATGCACATGCAAACAAATACTGTGTGTTTATTGAATTGCAGCATTTCAGAACATTCTGACTGACGAAAGTGAGTGCATGTAAACTTGTTTCTTATAGCCCTCCATTCTTAACTTTTTAAGAAATGCAACCCATAATTGCATTGCTGTATGACTTTTATTTGGCCGTGTGCATGTCAATCATCGCAAAAGCTAATAATTATTGGACAAAAGCTGTAATTATCAATGTTGACTGATCAATGCAGTTTGCACACATTTGATGTGCTGATGAAGAAAAACACTGAAATGTTTTTCACTTACACACTTAAACACAGGAAAATATTCCTCATTCAGACGTTCTATGATGTGACTAAACTACTTTGTCATCATTGTCTGTTGCAATGCGAGATTGATAAATTATAAGATAGTCTCAAATACACTTAATGTGCATCTTTCGCTCATCATTTTGTTGCAGTAGGGCAGAAAAAGCTTTTTTATTGATATCAAGTGCCATAAATGATTTTTTTATGTTTTTCAACCTTTAAAGTCCCCCTGTGGTCAATAATTGTATCTCTTAAAACTCATATTTGATCACCAAAATTACATATTTAAAAGTTTTTTCCTTGAAAAAAAAAGTCATCATGCCTTAAAATAGCTTGAATGTAACTCGACACCCTTGCCTCATTTAGTATGCGTGGTTCTATGAATATGCAAATGAGCCCCGCCTCCACTCACTCACTCAGCTCAGAGATCCACTGGTTGACGATCACACGCTGATCTGATTGGTTACAAGGTAGTTTGTGACGTCAGAAACACCAGCGATTTCAATCCGTGTGTTTGAGACTGTCTTTGGTTCACTGCATGCAAACATATGTTCCTTATAGCTCTCCATTCTCAACTTTTTAAGAAATGCAACCCACAATTGCATTGCTGTATGACTTTTACTTGGCCGTGTGCATGTCAATCATCGCAAAAGCTAATTATTATTGGACAAAAGCTGTAATTATCAATGTTGACTGATCAATGCAGAAACATCAAAATAAACAAATGATTATGAAACTGGTCAACACATCCATTATATTCAGACCACAGTTATTTCACTGTAGCGAACTCCAAACTCGGACTTCTCTGGTCTCGATCACACGATGAAGGTTTGTGATTACATGTTAGAGACCCAGACCGGCGATTCTCCATCGATTCAAGGTTCTCTGGGGAAGACCGGAGCACAACAAATGCCCCTCGTCTCATTTTACAGGGACAGAGTCATGAGAAAGGTAATCTTTGAGAGAAAGGATTCAATATTTCATCAGTCTTTACAAAATAACAGCTTTTTACACTTGTGCTATTTTTCTTCCCCGTCGCTCAAATCTTCATTCAGCTGTAACCAGCTGGCATTTATAATGAAGCATTTGATCATTAATGCTCTAAATATTTCCACACACACAGAGGAATTAACAAAATGTACTATTTGCAATTGGACGCACTAAATGCGACGGCGAACACTCAGATATTAGAACGGGATTCAATTTCACAGACAAGCAAAGATAGGCTATACGCTTTGATTTATTTTGGTAAAACACACTTAAAAAGCCATGAAGTTAAAAACATAATGGGAAATAGGATGGCGAATTATTGAGTTATTGGTTTTCCGATTCCCACTTTGCATCTGGTTTGCTGATGCAGGGTTATTTCTGTCTTATCACTGTATTGAAGCTTTCCAGAGGAAAAAAAAATAATCATTAGCGCACGCAACATTTGATTATGAAAGCACACCTCCATGAAATTACAGCGATTGTATAAACCTGCTTTCAATCGAAGAGCGCCTGATTATATTTAGCCGAGGATGCCTCGTCCAAAATTGATACCGCTTCTCTCAGAGCCAGTTTTAATATAATTTGATAGCAAAAACGTTTTACATCATTGTATTTTCCTGTCAGGATGAAGGCAATGGATCAACCCTACAGCGATTGTTGGTCCCCGTTGACCCCTGCGCTCAGAGGAACAAGTTTAATTGGGGAAAATGTGCAGAAAATGAGCAATCTCTATTCCACTGGGTCACCAGAGCAAGTTTTGCCGCCAGCAAGCCGGCAGGTTTTTTTGTCCGTGGCTGATCTGAGTACAGATGATGAGGATTTATTGCAAATGAGACTCATTTCAGGCCTAATTCCCTGCTTTCCGCCATTAAGATGAAGTCCACACCATTTATTATACATTCACCCTCACGCCGAGAACGCCGCACATCTGATAAAGGCGGTGTAGTGTTGTACTGTGGCAGGTTATCCTCACGACATGCCGTTTATTTGACACTGCTGATAATCTGAGACCTCCATCATTTGCGCTGCGTTATCAGTCGCAGGAGAGCCTCCGTTTAAAGCACTGAATGATAGGAGTCGGATTACAACAGCCATGGGACTAAATTACCTGCATTAGTAACAGCAAAGGGTGAATCGATCAGAGTGAGTCTTATAATCAATAGATAAAGCAACAACCGTCTCACGGGGGATGTATGTGTGGAATCGAGATGCTTATTTTAACTGCTTAGTCTTTGGAGACATTATTGTTGGAAAATCGAATTAGTAGTCGTGCCGTTTTAGAGTCATATCATTTCACTCAGAAACATGAACGAATCTCACGAAACAGGTCAAGAACATTTCCAGGTTATATTTCAACCCTACATCTGGAAGACAGGATTTTATAATTGATAGATTCATCACAGTGAACTCAAAAGCTTTGACTTAAATCCAGTCAGCAAAAAGATTTGTTTTTGTTCAGTGACTCTTTCTTCAGGTTATAGGCAGGTTATAGGCAGACAAGTGAGTCATCTGTGTGTTACGAGTGAATCGTTGATTCATTGACTCGTTCATGAACAAATCAAGTCTTATTATTCTTCATTAAAAATTCGCATGCCAACAAATCTACTTGGAGTAAAAAAGAAAGGGTGTTTTCAAGAGAAAGAGGATTTCTCCGGCAAAAAGATTTGTTTAGATTCGTTCAGTGACTCTTTCTGCAGGTTACGTAGTTCTGCTGGCAGGTGGTGACAGGTGAGTCATCTGTGTGTTACGAGTGAGTCGTTGATTCATTGACTCGATCGAAAGAGTCGTTCATGATGGAATCAAGTCTATGTCGTGGAATCAGTGGAATCAAATCTACTTTGAATAAAAAAGAAAGTATTTTTGAGAGACGCTTGTAAGCGTTTCCAAAGCAAAAAAGAGTTGTTTAAATTAATTCAGGGACTCTTTCTGCAGGTTTCATACAGTAGTTATGCAGTCAGGTGAGTCATCTGTGTGCAATGAGCAATGAGTGATTCATTGATTCAGTGACTCGTTCACCAGAGTCGTTCATAACCAAATCAAGTTTTATCATTTTATTAAAAATTAGCATGTCAACAAATCTTTAGTGAGCCTTCGAATCAACTTTAGTTTACTTAAAAGATTTGTTCAAAAACACTGATTGGTTTCTTTGAGATTCTTTGCATCGTGACATTATTCTAATGACAATTATGCACACAGTGTCCCAAAATATCAAGTCTATACAGTGAACCGGGTGGTCATGTTACCTGCGTTAAGGGTTATTAGGTTACATAGTTATGCTGGCAGGTGGCGTCAAGTGAGTCATCTGTGTGTTATGAGTGAGTCGTTGATTCATTGACTCAGTCGAAAGAGTTGTTCACTGTGGAATCAAGTCTTATCCTTTCAGTAAAATTGGCATGCCAACAAATCTGCTTGGAGTAATAAAAAATAAAAAAAAGAAGAGTTTTTGTTTTTGAGAGAGACATTGTAAGTGTTTCCCCAGCAAAAAGATTTGTTTTGATTGGTTCACTGGTTCAGTGACTCTTTCTGCAGGTTACATACAGTAGCTATGCTGGTAGTCATCTGTGAGTCAATGATTCATTGTCAGTCGTTCATGACCAAATCAGTGTTTGTCCTTTGTTCAACACTGATTGGTTTCTTTGAGATTCTTTGCATCGTTATGCAAAATATCAAGTCTATATACAGTGAACCGGTGGTTATGTTACCTGCGTTAAAGGGATACTACACTTTTTTCGGAAATATGCTCATTTTACATCTCCCCCAGAGTTAAACAGTTGAGTTTTACCGTTTTAGAATCCATTCAGCCGAACTCCGGGTCTGACGGTACCACTTTTAGCATAGCTTAGCATAGATCATTGATTCTGATGAGTCCAGTAGCATTTCTTTCAAAATGACCAAAGAGTTTCAATATTTTTCCTATTTAAAACTTGACTCTTCTGTAGTTAAACCGTGTACTAAGATCGACGGAAAATGAAAAGTTGCGATTTTCTAAGCCTATATGGCTAGGAACTACTCTCATTCCGGCGTAATAATCAAGGAACTGTGCGGCTGTACCATGAGTGCAGCAGGCGTAATGATATGACGCAGCGCCTGAAAATAGGTCTAATAGGTTAGACAAACTTAGTCCCGGTCACGTTGGAAGAAGTTACCGAGCTGGGGACTATTTTCAGGCGCTGCGTCATATCATTACGCCTGCTGCACCCATGTTACGGCCGCACAGTTCCTTGATTATTACGCTGGAATGAGAGTAGTTCCTAGCCATATAGCAGAGGTGGAAGTAACGAATTACAACTACTCACGTTACTGTAATTAAGTAGTTTTTTGGGGTACTTGTACTTTTTTGAGTATATTTTTAAATCTGTAATTTTACTTGTACTCAAGTACATATTAACCTAAGTAATCTACTTCGCTACTTGTAAAATCACATTTCGTTACTGAGTACAATTTGAATTGATATTCAAATCTTTGAATGGCATTTCGGTAGCCAATAAAAATATTCGATCGTAAACGGACCAATAAAACCCCTGATATTTGGACTGAATGAAAGCCGCCGCAGTCGCAGCAGGTTTGGAAGAGCTGATCATGAAGGAGGCGAGGAGCTCAGAGTGATTAATGGCTGGACTGAAAGTTTGGAACAACAAACTACATAGTAGTATTGTCAAAATATCTATATTTTACCAGCTGCGCGTTCTCATTCTCTCATCTCAACGACAGCGAGTTTGACACACCCGCCTCCTCTCCGCGCGGGATTGCAGGTAGGCCTATTACGCATAATTTTATTAATACCTGCAAGTTTCTATGGCATATTTTAATGGCAAATGTCACGAACAATATTATAACGCGAGGGCACATTCATGTAATCGCAGAAAACTGGACGCGAGCTCTCAAATATACGAACGAACTCTGCTGGACTCGGATATTGAGTGTGCGCTCTCGGACTGTGTGTCATATCATGTGCAATCGCGAATCTCTCCAAGTGGTTCTCACTGCAGACTCAAATGACGTCCGGCTCCAATCTCTCCATGCTCTTGAATTAAACGCTGTCAAAAGTTATGAAAAATCTAGTCTTTTTGCAAATTAAATTCAGTTTGAATTGAAATCAAGCTTCCTTGTGCTGTGTGTGAGCTATTGCAACAGTTCACGTTACCCTATTGTAAAGACAAATACACTGAGTGAGTAAATATTAGATTATTGTAATGGTTATTGATCAATGTTTAAATATGTAAACAAAAGCCTAAATTAAAATCTCACCTTATAAAGTGGACGTGTCTCTTCAGAAGACTTGAATTAAACTTTTCCATTCAAATAGATTACTGTTACAATGAGTGTTGTGCTTTTCAATGCTTGAAAATAATGATTGCCTTGACAAAATGGATGGACAAAAATGTATATTAAAATATTTAGTATGTAGTAGTTTTCCCGATGGTATTAAAAATTATAGGCTAGGCCTACTGAATATTGACATATTTCAAGGTGTCATATTGAAGTTAGAAATTCCAGTATCCACTAATTAATGTCCTTTGACAATAAGGTAAAAACGTGTTAAAAGTAGCTATTTTCTACATAAATCTATGATTTTGTTGAATATTTTTATTGGTAATGCATTAACTATCACCAGCTAAAAAGTAATTAGTAACTAGTACTCTGAGTAGTTTTTGAGAAGAGTAATTTGTACTTATACTTAATTACTTTTTTGACACCAGTACTTTTACTTGTAATTGAGTATTATTTCAGCAATGTAACGGTACTTGTACTTGAGTACAAATTTTCAGTACTCTTTCCACCTCTGCCATATAGGCTTAGAAAATCGCAACTTTTAATTTTCCGTCGATCTTAGTACACGGTTTAACTACAGAAGAGTCAAGTTTTAAATAGGAAAAATATTGAAACTCTTTGGTCATTTTGAAAGAAATGCTACTGGACTCATCAGAATCAATGATCTGTGCTAAGCTATGCTAAAAGTGGTACCGTCAGACCCGGAGTTCGGCTGAATGGATTCTAAAACGGTAAAACTCAACTGTTTAACTCTGGGGGAGTTGTAAAATGAGCTTATTTCCGAAAAAAGTGGAGTATCCCTTTAAGGGTTATTCTCACATGTTCTTATGCAACACCGACCGCTAATCTTTCTAGGCAAGCAGCTCATATCTGACTTCATGATGGCAGCCGCTATACAACTAATGAGAAAAACTGTGTCAGTTCCTCGAGCGGCAATAAATAATTCTTAGAATGAATGAATATGGGGGCAGAGAGAAAATACAGCACTATCCCTTTATTACAAATGTCCAAGATAATATTTTACTCTTATTAAAATCTCCCAGCCCTCCTTCCGGACGACGCCTCGTGCTTCACCCCAGGGAGAGTTTTAATATCCTTATAATTTAATATCAAGCTCAGGTTTATATGGATCTACCGCCGAGTTTTATGAAAACACTCCCCCAGTTTGCTCCAGGAGCGCTCCGAGGAAAGTCTTTTTCTCATTAGTGTAAATGTAGCATGAATAATTTGACTGTCCCCACCCATGGCTCATTTAAAAACATCAGCAGACGATAGTATTGTAAAATCCTCTCGGAGACGTTGACGGATATTGAATTCGCATCTGTAAATAGTATTTTAATTTGGCTTTTGAGTGCATGGAGAATCCTGGAAATGCTGAATTGCTCACCTGCTCCTCTACGTTTGAGAAATGTGGCCGTCTATGAAGACATTTGCGTGTCTTTTCCCTAAAAAGGCCTGCTTATCGTTTTAGCATTTCATTCAATTGAGTTTTGAGTTCATCTCTTTATTCACACTTATTCTCTATATCAGTGTCAGTGTTCCTGAACTCCCTGAAACGCCTCCATTGTAGATGAGTTTCTTCCAGGGAACGAACACGTCACAATATTCCTCATTTAAATAATTCATGCGCAGAATAAAGGGGCGGGGCCTGGTTGAGTTAGTTAGTAGTGTGTTGAAACTGGCGGTTATGGAAAGGGGCGGGGCATTTCCCAAACACACTCAAAGCGCTCGACCAATCACAACACTCTGCTCCAGCCGACCAATCAGAGCACAGTGTGCTTTTCAGAAGGAGGGGCTTCATAGAGACAGGAAGTAAACAGGGGTGTGTTTCCCGTACAATGGCGTAACTCGCTGTTTTGCATCATTGAAGAAATCAACTTAGCTAGTCACGACTGTTTCCTGAAACCGTATTGTCGCAAATTGGTAGTTCAGCCACATTGGTTAAAGGGGTCATGACATGAGAAACCAAATTTGCCTTGATCTTTCGGTGTATAACAACAACAACGACGCTGCAAACTGTACACTGTAAAAAATTATCGTTGTTTTAACTTAAAAAAAGTAAGTTACCTGGTTGCCTTAAAATGTGTAGTTCATTGAAATGAAAAAAATTTAGCTAATGCAATGAAGGAAATTGGTTCAATTAATAGAAACTCAAAATATTATGTTATCTGAACAACAAGTTGATTTGACAAAAGATAAAAAGTTGTGATAACAAATCATGAAAATATTTTTTTACAGTGTTAGTAATGCATTTAATCTTAAAACTACTTTTAGCCAATGACGTTAGCCAATCATAACAGTGGGCGTTAAGACTGACCTCTTAAAGGGGAAACACCCCCAAAACAGACTGTTTGAATCAGAGGATGAGAAACAGGGAAAAGGTCATAAATCACTAAAATTGTAACGTTTTGTGTCCAAAAAACTATAGTAATACTATAATTGCACCTAAGGGAACATAATAAAGCAAAAACAAAAACCATGTCATGACCCCTTTAATGACGTCACGCACTTGGTGGAGTAATAACTACTTTTAATGAGTCTGTTTGAGATCGAATTAACGCTAGATTTTTGGCTATAAATTACACTCATGGCACTGGAGGACTTTTATGAGGATTTTGCTTTATTTCTCGTTCTTACGCACTAGAGCATGACTGCACATGCGCACTCTTCAGAAACGACTCTTTAAATATGTTGACAAACTAAAAGACATAAATGACATTTGCATGTTTTTAAAATAAAAGATACAGGTTGCACTGAATGTCAGCTTGCTTGTTTTGCTGAAGATCAGGATTTATTGAGTCCACATGTCATGCAAACGAGAAACTCTGCTTCTAACCGCAGGTCGAGAGCTGTCGTTCTAAACACACAACTTTGCAATGCTGTTTGCGAATGTTCGTTAGAACTATGTTTTCAGACTCGTTAAACTATGCTGATGATGATGGAATTTGCGACCATAGTCGGCTAACAATGCTTTCGGGAAACACACTCCAGAGCGTAACTGATAGACTGGGAAGAGACGAGCTGCAACAATGACAAAAGGGAAAAATAATGGCACATAAGATCAAACCAAACTGTGGTTGGTGGCTTTACATGTCGGTCAGACTGTTTAATATCTGCAGACTCAAGCTCTTGACCTCTGGTGCCAATCTCACACGGAAACTCAGAAGGCGGCGTGTCAATTCAGCAGGACCGATGGCCGAGGTCAGCGAACGCCCTTCAGTTTATCTGAAGCACAATGTTTATTTGAATACACAGAGACTTGGCCCTGCCCGGACATCACATCAATATTAATGCGGGACAGACAAACTGTGTCCCTCCGGCCCGATGGGAGCGAGGTGCCAAAAACAGCAAGGACATGAAACTAAGAGCCAGATTTACTGCGTTCCCTCAAGAGCAATTTACTTCATTTGTTAGCAAATCCATGTTTGTAAGACAAAAGCCATTTATTGCACCTGTCCTAATTTTCCTCAGAAGGGATTTTGGATGTGCTCGTTTTATCAGCGTTATGTGTCGGATGATGCTTTCCACAGGGCAGATGTGTACATGTGTTTATATAGCCTAAGCGTTTAGATATGCACCAGTAAAATAGGCTATGTGTCAATGTTAAAACCCATCTAGTTAATCACATCAAACACAAGATGCCAGTTCCAGGCGTCCTCCTGAGTTAAACTCAAGCTGTTGGTTTGTTTTTGTCCTTTTCTCTGGTTTTCTCAGCGGGAGGCTTCATTAAAATGCATCTACTTCATCCCAAACCACTGACTGCACCAATTCTGTGGACCCCGTTTGAGGAGAGACTCGTCTGTCGAGGTAATGACATGGCTGTGTCAAATTCAGTCTGACTGGGAGAAACAAATTTCCCTTCAGGGAAAATGAGAGCGCAGACTAGTTCCTCCTTTCCTTGAAGACACTCCGGGTTCCTGGAAGCCAGAAACATCCGTCTGGCTTTGGTTTAAAGAAATACTTCACTCAAAAATGTAAATTCATTATTTACTCGCCCTCATGGTGTGAATCAATACAGAAAAAAATATATGGTAAAATATATACGAACCCTTACAGTTTACTAATACTCTAATAATGAGAGTTAGTTGACATGTAGTTGCAAAGTCACTTATAGTTAGTAAAATATCTTTCAAAATAAAGTGTGACCTAATATATTTTTAGCCTAATATTTAAAAAAATAAATGTTAAAATATTCAAAAATGGCCCAAAATATAATGGCTAATACAGATATTAAAATATATGTATTTTAAATGTATTCATATTGTCCAATATATTTTGCATACACTCAAAATGTATTTTCAGATGAATTTTCTTGCCTCTTGAAGTCCATTTTCTAAAATCGCTGTAAAAATGTATTTTCTGGTCATAATAATCACTTAAAATGTGTTGAGATAACGTAAATATCTTAGCTAAATATAATATTTTAAGTCAAGCATGAACACATCGGTTTTAAGTTGAAACAACACATTTCTTTTTTTGTACAGTGTATAATGACAGATGTTTAATATCTAATATATATTTTTTTATTTAAAGGTTTAAACAAAATATATTTAAAATGTGAAAAAATAAATAAAAAATGCACCAGTTAGCATATTCTACATACATTTTGTATATCTTTTGCTATTTTACTTTTTTTGCCTTTAGAAAAGCCCTGCTGCTGGCATGGTGTTTACAGGCTTACAGTAAATAAGTAAACTTATTAATAAATCTTCATGTGGCCTGATCTGAAGCCTGTATGCTGCACAAATGGACCGTTTTTGTCCTTTTTGGAGATTCACAGCTGAGCTGATGAAAATGATTAAATTATTAATTTCTCATTAGTGTTCCACAGAGACCATCATACAGGTTTGGTGAGTGGGTTTTAATTGTTGGGTTAACTACTCCTTCAGCGTGTTGAGATGTCTCGTTAAAGCGCAGCCAGGACAGCAGAAGGTCCAGGCGTCCCGAGGCCGATCAGGTGCTCACTGACGGGTGGAGAAAAGCCCTGGCAGAACCTGAACGCCTCTTGTCACTTTATTAGCAGGTTACAGCTCTTTTCCAGCGAGCGACAGTCAACTGAAGCAGTCCTCGGGAAATGATCCGAGGAGCAGAAATGTGCAGCTTCAGATGCTGATATCTCAGGGATTTGCTGTGTTTGGCAGGAGAGTATTCCCTCATCACAACCTGAATCCCACGGATTACATCTTTTCCACTTGTATGGCAAGGTTATGAAATGGAGAGGGGGCTCATTTGGCGGGATTGGCATCCGCACGGATCCGGGTCCTCGGGGGGGCGTGAAGCCTGTGAAACGGAGCACGAGCTGCTCGACGATGCTAATGAAACACATGCAGCTCAGCATCTGTTTCATGACTGGATCAGAACGAGGAACGGCTGTCTGAAATTAGTCAAGAAGTGACGTTTTGTGTGTGAGAAATTGGACGGGGATGTTCATTTCACAAGAATCAAAACCATAACAATAAAGGTCGTGCTACAGTGGAAATGGTACCATGGCTTTTGGACCATGGATCATATATATATATATATTAGGGTGAATTCAGGTTGATTGGGACACTTTTTACAAGTCAACTCAATGGCAAAAAGTGTCCCAGTAGCCCTGAATTCACCCCAATAAATATGTATTGTTGTAATATACTGTTCATATGTTTGGGCTTGAAGTCTCTCTCATTTATTTGTTCAAAAACACAGAAAAAAACTGTAATATTGTGAAATATTTTTACCATTTAAAATAACCGTTTTCATTGTGAATACATTTTTACATGTAATTTATTCCTGTGATCAAAGCTGAATGTTCAGCATCATTACTCCAGTCTTCAGTGTCACATGATCCTTCAGAAATCACTCTAATATGATGATTTGATGCTCGAGAAACATTTATGATTATTATCAGTGTTGAAAACAGACGTGCTGCTTCAGATTTTGATGGAAATGGCGATAAAAAAAAATGTATTTGATGAATAGAGAGTTCAAAAGAACAGCATTTATTTGAAATATAATCTTTTGTAACATTATAAATGTATTTACTGTCACTTTTGATCAATTAAATGCATCCTTGCTGAATAAAATAATTAATTTCTGAATCAATCAAAAAAAATGACTTTATCTGGACAATAACTTTATTCTAGAGATGCTGTAAAACCAGAACAATCTCTGTTCCATTCATTTCCTATTATCACTGTAAAGCTGCTTTGAAACAAGCGCTACAGTATATAAATGAAGGTGACTTAAAAAGAACCCAAACTTTTGAACAGTAGTGTATTCATTTTATAGTTTTATAGTGTTACTGTGTGTCAAAACCCCTTATTTAAGGAGAAACACCCTAAACAAAGGTGATACTTCATCTAAATGAAGTCTCCGGAGAGATGAAAGAGCAACTTCTGAGAAATAATGTCTCTCTCTCTCTCGTCCTATTTCTTTCTTTCTACTCCCTGTGGCGAGACACCTTCTGTTCACAAGAACTCTGTGCTCCGGCACCAATGGAGAGTGCATGTCTCTCTCTCTCTCTCTCACACTCTCTCTCTCTGGTGCATGCTGGGAATTGGGAAGGGAATGCATGGGAGGGTGATCTAGGTGAGAGGAAATTTTCTAAAATTTTCACCGTTTCTTTCTCTTTCTTGTATTCGATTATTTAATCGGGAAAAAAAAGAAAGAAAAAATAGTTTTTTGGGAGCACGGGAGAGATACGTTGTTTTGGTTGCGGGTGTATTGGACATGTCATGTGAGGCTGTCTTGTCCTCATAGAGCTGAATCTGAGAATGAAGCAGGCCCTAGCAATACTGCAGATAAGAGTAAAGGAAACCGATGTGCAAAAGAGTAATGTACCAAATGAAGCAGCAGTGGGGAATAATGAGGATCAGAATGTGGATTCAAATTTGAAGGAAGGAATGATAGAAAAGATTCGTCCTCTAATAATGAAAAATATTCCGAGGAAGTTTCTGGTGGTGAGATAAAACCGGGAAAAATTAAGAAAGTTAATGTTGGAACTGATGTAAGTGTTGAGAGAAGCACTGGGGTCTGATCAGGGTGATTATAATAATAATAATAATAATAATAATAATATGTTTATTTTTTATAGCACCTTTCAAGAACCCAAGGTCAATTCACAAAATAATACAAACAGTCGACAGACAAAGAGACAAGCAATCTGCTTATTATAACAATCAAACAAGCAGAAACGCAGATGGAGACAACCAATAACTACACATAATTAACATGAGAAGTTATATAATTAAAGAAAACATCAATTTCGATAAAGCAGGCATGTAACATAAAAACTGAAAAAGTGGAAGACAGAGAAATAGAGAGGAACATAATTTTGTGAATGATGATGCAAACGGTTTGAAAGGTGAAGTTTGGGAAAGAGGAAGGATGGGATCTTCGAGGTGCAATCAGGAATGGATGATGATGATGATGATGATGATGACGAGGATGATGATGATAATGGTAGTGGATTGTCTGATTTCTCAGACGTGTCAGATGTTTCGCAAATAAGCTGTGAGCAGGTTTATTCACCAAATGAAATGAATACATTCTTGGACGAAACCTTTGGAAAATATAGAGTTATTAGTCTGATCTGAAGAGGTTTGAGTCTTCTGTTCGTTACTGGCAGAGGAAGGCTGGAGAAGATGAACTTTAAACTTCGTTTAAAAAAAGGTTTTCGCAAAACTGCGAAGGGATAAAACCCCCATAAAACGTAAAGTCAAATAATTGAATCAATGTTTTACACATCACTCAGGGTGACTTTACTTTACTCTTTATTTCTCTCTGTCTCTCTTTTCTGTCTCTTTATATATTCTATGGAGATGATCAGAGTAGCCTCTTTAAATATTAACGGGAGGAGAGAGACGGGAGCAAGAGAGCAATGATGGCAGAATTAATTAATATTAAGAATGTAAATGTTTCTTTTTTGCAAGAAACACACACATATTGTAAAAATGAAGTAGATGGTGGGAGGAGAGAGTGTTTTAAGAGTGGCTATTCTCTTTTCAGAGGATCTGAACTTGAACATTGTGTCAACTGAAGAAATAGAAAAGGGTAGAGTTATACCGTAATGGTCACAGTAGTTAAAATCTCTTTTCATAAATGTTTATGCTCCAAAAAATGGATCAGATTGTGTGGAATTGTTTAGAAAGTTGCAGAGTGCAATAAGAAAATGTGATAATGATTCTTGCATAATAATGGGTGGGGATTGAAAATGCACCACAACATTTTCTGGTTACACTTTATTTTAAGGTGTCATTGTTACAGTGTAATTATATATTTAAGTCCTGAGAAATATTAAGCAACTACATGTACTTACTATAGGGTTAGGGTAGGATTAGGATTTGGTTTAGGGTTAGTTGCATGTAATTATGCATAATTTACTGTTATTACTATGGTAAGTATGTAATTAAACTGTAACTGGAGCAAGACTAGATAGAATATAAATAAATAAAACAAATATGAATATAGTTTCCAATGCAAACATTTTCCCTAATGGGTTTTCTGATCATCATATTGCAACCATTTATTTTAACATTACTACTTTAGCACGGCCCAGGTTTTATTGGCATTTTAATACTAAATTGCTGCAGGATAGGTCTTTTTGTGAAAAATGAGGTGATTTCTGGAAAATGTGGAAATTGAATAAAGGTCATTTTGAAAAAATTACACAATGGTGGGAGATGGGAAACACAGATAAAGGGTTTTTTCTCAGATTCTTTCCTACAATACTACTGTGTGTGTTAAAAAGAAAATTGAGCAGTTGGAGAAGGAAAGTGTGATGGATGTCAATGTTTTGGGTGTAAACTTGAATTAAGATCCATCTTAGAGGAAAGAGCGAAGGGCGCTTTAATTAGAGCAAGAATTTCTTGTATCTATAGGATATTGACTCTCTCACTTCAAGGAAAATGCACAAAACACTAACATCAAATCCAACAGAAATGAGGAAAATGGCAATGGATTTTTATGCTGATTTGTATGGACATACTGACTGTGACTCTGAGAATATGGCACAGTTATTACAAGGACTTCCAAAGTTGCAACCTGAGGATAAGAAAAAAACTTGAGACTATGATTAACTTTAATGAACTTTCAGATGCAGTTCAGCAACGTTCCACAGGGCGTGCACCAGGAATAGATGGTTTACCGGCCGAATTTTACAAGACTTTTTGGACTATTTTAGGTGAAGATTTGTCGTGAATGTTTGTTACCAACTATAGCTGTCAGAGGGCTCTTATCCCAAAAAGTGGAGATCTAGGAGTCCCGTTTCTTTGATGTACTCTGAAATTTTGGCAAAAGTTTTAGCCAATAGGTTAAAAAAAAAACATTTACATATTGTAGTCAAAGGAGAGTAAACATATTGTATTCCGGGTCGCACAATCATGGACAATCTGTTTTTACTAAGAGATGTTATTGATGTGCCTATTAATGAAAATTGCAACGTGGGATTTTTATCTATTGATCAGGAGAAGGCTTTTGATCGGGTGGGTCATGAGTACATTTTTTCAAGTCCAATTTGGGTTCGGGGATTTTTTTATTTCATGGATATGTATGTTGTACAAAGGGGCTTCAATAATGCTTAAGATGGGGAATGGTTTGACTTATCCATCACCTGTAAGAAGGGGTAATCGACAGGGGTGTCCTCTCTCAGGGCAACTATATAGCCTAGCAATTGAGCCCCTTTTATGCAAATTAAGAAATGAATCAAAGGGTTTTATGGTTCCAGGAGACCCAAGGGAGTCGAGATGTTTTGTGTCGGCTTATGCTGATGATGTAACTATTTTTGTTACTGGGCAAGAGGATATGCAAATACTGTGTGAGAGTTTGGATGTTTACGAGAGAAGCGTCTTCGGCTAAAGTCAATTGGGAAAAAAGTAATGGTTTTATTGTTTTAATGGGAACATGGTGGGCCACCTCCACTTCCTGGGGGATTGCATTGGGGAAGAGAAGGTATAAAAATTCTCTGAGTGTTTTTAGGAGTAGAAAGCTATAGAAAACTGGGAGGGTTTGCTGGAGAAGGTGTCTAAATGGAAATGGCTATTGCCAGAGCTGTCCTCCAGGGAGTTTTGGTTATAAATAACCTGGCCGCCTCCATGTTGTGGCACAGACTAGACGTATTAGAGACACCAGATGACATTGTTAAAAGCATCCAGAGAAAATTGGTGGAGTTCTTTTGGTCAGGACAGCACTGGATTCCTGCGTCAGCGCTGTATCTTCCAACTCAAGAGGTGGATAAAGTCTGATTGACATGAGTGGGATCCATACCTTTCCATTACAGGCAGCGCAGAGACTGTTGTACGAGGAGGACATGGAGTGGACAAATGTGGCATGCAAATGTTAAGGAGAACATCAAATCTGGGAGATGACAAGCAGCTGTTTTTACTGGAAGTTAATGAACTGGATTTGAGTCATTTGACTTCATTCTACCAATCCATGTTAAAGGGGTCATATAATGGCATTTTTGTACAAGTTATTATGCTTCTTTAGGGTCTAAATGAAAAGTTTGTAATACACTTTAATTAAAAATTCTCATTAGTATTGTAAGAAAACACTAATTTTACCTGGTCAAAAACAGCTCTGTTTTCAGCACGCCGTTTAAGTGCATGTGTCTTTAAATGATAATGAGCTTTGCTCACCCCGCCCCTCTGTTCTGTGCGGACACCGTTTGTAATAACACAATAACCATAATGCGTTGTTCATTATAAACTTGGGATTATGAATTATATTGAGAACGTTGTACATAGAAAACATGCCGTAATGTACCCTGAGTGTAAACAGCCGCATTCATCGTGAAGCGTGCAGCAATCGATTTGCAAAGATTAATATAAAGGTTAATAAAACGTTACACTCACTTCAGTTCTTCTGGAGGTTCAGCAGGAGCACGAATAGTTGGTACCGATCCTTTTTTTCAGGAGCAGCTTCTTAGCAAAACCAGCTTTATACTGACCCTCCTTTGTAAAGCAGTCTGGTGTGTGAAATGATTCGCACAAACATGAAAGCATTGACGTTGATCGTGGGGAATATTCCCTTCGAAAACAAACTCAGCCACTGCGTCTTCAGCGGTTCGGATTTAGAAACATCAACATGATGCTGTGTTCCTTATTACACCCAAGAACAGAACACCACAATCGCTTAGAGCCATTCTGCTCATAGACAGTGCTCCAGCGTATCAACAATGGCCACGCCGGTCCGCGCGGACTATGATTGACAGCTCGCTCATGAGCGAGGGCGGGTCTGTGTTGAAACGCTGCTGTCAATCAACAATCGTGGTAGGGGCTTGATTTGAGACAGGGGAAAACATATAAGAAGATTAAAAAAAAAACACTGGATGGATTTTTATCATTTTATGATGGTTGTGTACAGGCACTGCCAACACACATTTCAGTACAATCAACTTGTAAAAGTGCATGTACCATTATATGACCCCTTTAAAAGTGTGGAATATGAGTTTTTCTGTGACCAGACGCTGGAGATCTCCTATTGAGGAACAGCAGAGTTACAGTGGAGACTGGTGTATGGTGTAAGAGCTACAAACACACGCGGCGCTCCTCAATCCAGAAGGAGGGAGGGAATGTCCTTTTTTACGGGATGGAAGGAACGGTTCATCATTTGTTTATCCAGTGTGGGAGGTTAAGAGGTCTTTTTTATTTTCTAAGGGTTTGTTGTTTAGAAAGCATGGCTGAGGAGTTTTCCTATCAAGTTTTTATTACTGGTCCAAAGTACAAAGTCAGTGAACGAAGAAAAGTGGTTTTGCTGAATTACCTTTCGGGATCAGCCAAGATGGCAGTTTGGAGGACACGGACACAGAGGATGTTGTCCTGGTTCAGGCGATGCTGAAAGAGTTCTGAAAGGGATGGTGCTGCTCCAATTAAAACTGAGTTTGCTTATTTCCAAGTAGTTAATAATATTATATATTTTTCTGCAATATGGTCTGTGGGGAGTTTTTAGTGTGAGGTCGTGGAGGATGAAATGTTGGTTTTAAAGATGTAATGAAAGGGCTGTAATCTGGATTGATTGAAGCGTATTTTTTGTTGTTGTTGTTTTTGGGACTTTTGAATGACATATTAATGGAATATGATAAATGATCAAATAAATATGTGTTAAACCTCTCTCTCTGTCTCTCTCTCTCGCCCGCTCTCTCTCTCTATCTTCTCTCTCTCTCTCTCGCCCGCTCTCTCTCTCTCTATCTTCTCTCTCCTCTCTCTCGCGCCCGCTCTCTCTCTCTCTCTCTCTCTCGCCTGCTCTCTCTCTCTCTCGCCCGCTCTCTCTCTCTCTATCTTCTCTCTCTCTCTCTCTCTCGCGCCCGCTCTCTCTCTCTCTCTCTCTCTCTCTCGCCTGCTCTCTCTCTCTCTCGCCCGCTCTCTCTCTCTCTCTCGCTCTCTCTCCATCTCTCGCCCGCTCTCTCTCTCTCTCTCTGTCGCCCGCTCTCTCTATCTTCTCTCTCCTCTCTCTCTCGCCCGCTCTCTCTCTCTTCTCTCTACTCTCTCGCCTGCTCTCTCTCTCTCTCTCTCGCCCGCTCTCTCTCTCTCTCTCTCACCCGCTCTCTCTCTCTCTCGCCTGCTCTCTCTCTCTCACCCTCTCTCTCTCTCTCTCTCTGTCTCTCGCCCGCTCTCTCTCTCTCTCTCCGTCTCTCGCCCGCTCTATCTCTCTGTCTCTCGCCCGCTCTCTCTCTCTCTCTCTCCTCTCTCTCTCTCTTTCTCGCCTGCTCTCTCTCTCTCTCTCTCTCTCTCTCTCTCCCTCCAGTCCTCATAAGCTGCTAATGTTTCTCCCTCTCGGTTCCCGTGGGATCGTGAGTGGTCCTTCACCTGGAAGAGCGCGGCTGATGGGTTCGGGAGCATCACAGCCTGCTGGTTTATTCACCGGCTCTTTGTTTTATTCATGACGATTTAGTCTCGCTTCAGTCAATTGAAGGGAGTGACATGTCATCATATAAGCGAGGCTGCGCTCGGTCACACAACTTTATGAATAATACGGAGTGGAAGAATTAATCTGGATAAATAAACGTCTGCACGCTGCTCACACACTGAATGAGAAACGGAGACGGAGGATAGATCAGTATTAGAGGAGAGAGATTCCCTTCTCTTGTGTTCGATTGTTGGAGGATTTCCTCAGTTACTCTGATAATTAATGATCCTCTGGATGGAGGCAATAAAAGCACTGAGCATGGGATTTAGATAAATATACTAGACATGTTAAATCTTTCCCTGGCGTTGACTGAATTTGTTTTCACTGTTATACTGTAGGGGGCGCTGTTACACATCTACTGAAAGAGTGCAGAATCTCCTGATCAAAACACAGGAGAAGAAGAAGCAGAAACAAGATACATGCATTGCTGACGCACATGTAAAATAACATGATCATCAACACTAAACATCATATAAATCAAAACTGCCAAACATTACTGAATGAAATGTTGAACCCATGAGGAAGAAGCGACTGTGAAGTGTTGCATGCAACCCTGTTACTTACTGAACAATTTCCTTCTTTTAATTCTATTTTATTTCCTACAATAGTGAAAAAGGACCTTTTCAGCTCTCAGGAGAAACTCTATTTGTTTAAAAAGGTTTGATTCATTAAGAGTTTGTAGAAAGTGTCTGTAAAGTGTCGGTCTTGATCCTGATGATGGAGATGATATAGATATAGATAATATACACTCAGATCATGTATAATTCAAGAGTTTCCTCTTCATGACCGCAGGTGAAATGAATTCTTTATCAAGCGTCTGCCGGCTCTCGACCGAAGTGATCCTCTAATAGGCTTGAAAAGAGCAGCACCTGTTTCTTCCTCTTCTCATCTTCTCTTTCTGAGAGTTTAAAGGGTTACTTCACTCAAAAATGAGTTTTGCATCATCATTCACTCTCCCTCATGTAGTTTCAAACCCATATGGCTTTCATTTTCTTTTAAAAAGAAAAAAAAGAAGAAAGGAAAATATAAAAATAAAAACTGTTTTACTAAAACTTTTAAATGAAAAAGGAAAAAATAAAAGTAAAGAATAAAAATATTAATAAAATCTATTTTACTAAAACTTTAAATATAAATGAAAAATAGGGAAAATATAAAAGTATAGAATAAAAATATTAATAAAATCTATTTTACTAAAACTTTAACTAAAATTAAAATGGAAAATATAAAAGTAAAGAATAAAAATATTAATAAAATCTATTTTACTAAAACTTTAACTAAAATTAAAATGGAAAATATAAAAGTAAAGAATAAAAATATTAATAAAATCTATTTTACTAAAACTTTAAAATAAAAATGGAAAATATAAAAATAAGAACTAATTCAAAATATTAATAAAAATAATTTTACTAAAACTTTAAGTAAAACTAAAATGGAAAACATAAAAATAGAAACTAATTCAAGATATTAATAAAATCTATTTTACTAAAACTTTAACTAAAATTAAAATGGAAAATATAAAAGTAAAGAATAAAAATATTAATAAAATCTATTTTACTAAAACTTTAACTAAAATAAAAATGGAAAATATAAAAATAAGAATTAATTCAAAATATTAATAAAAATTATTTTACAAAAACTTTAAGTAAAACTAAAATGGAAAACGTGAAAATAGAAACTAATTCAAGATATTAATAAAACAGTTTTACTAAAATGTTAGTTAACGCATATACTAATGAGACCTTATTCTAAAGTGTTACCTAATATATGAATATTCATAATGATAAAATAAAGAAGTCCATACTATCCAACAATGTCTGTGAGGAACAGGCTAAACTTTAAGTCACTACATCTGAATATAAGCAGTGAATATGGACTAATATTGGCATTTTATGAGACTTTTATGATGTTTTTTTTGGTTCTTTTTTGAGTCCACCTTCATTGTACACAGAGAACAGGTTCAAAGTATCTCCTTTAGCAACACGACGACTTTATGTTTTTGGCGAGCTCCCACCGCTCATCTCTGCTGTCACTCACAACCCTGAGAATGATTCCTCCGGAATATTCCTCAGCGATTATCAGGAGCCGCTGCCCATCTGAGCGTGTGACTAATTGATTATTCATTCATTATTCATTCTCCATATGAGGATCATATTACAATTTCCGATTTGCGAGAGGACACGCGAAAACTCATTCGAGCGAACCTGTGACTCGAGATGCGAAATATAAAGTTATGGGGAAAGTTGCTCGCCTGACCTTCTTAAGGCCACGCGGCTAAACTTTCCTTCTGCGGCGCGAGGTCATCCGTTAATTTAGCCCACTTCTCTGGAGAGAGGCAGGAGTACCGCGGTTATGAAGGAAAACTTTGCTCCTGCTAAAAATAACCACCTTTGCAAACCTCCTCACTTTGTGGGTCAGTGGCTGGCTGATATTGATCGCTTTAAATTACTCCTGCACTCCTCATGCACGTCTCTCTCTCTCTCTCTGTGTAAAAGGTAGTGATGTGGGATATTGGTACATCAACACGACAGGCCGTGATGCATAAACGCCTTCCTCTATTGATTCATCGGGCTGTCAGGGGAGTGTTTGGGCAGAAGTCTTTTACTTTATCATGTTTGTTCGGTGTCTGCGAGGGCGGCCACCCCGCTGCTGCTCCAGAATATTTTTAATAATCTTGTTTTATAGACCTTAGTCCCAAGGTCAATGACTTTTCCATTATAATGCTGTGCTGGGAATATATATGTGCGGATAATTTAACATTCACTTCTCTGTTTTTTTTCGCCGGGTAAAGGCTGTAACCTTTGGCTCTTAAAGAAACACTCGTAACTGCAAAACTCCAAAAGTCTGGAGTGCGACACGTCAAAACCACAAAACCCAGATATTATCCACCCATTGCACCAATGCAATATTAGCCACCGTTTCAGCATGCCATCTAACAAAGAAGGAAAAAGCTGAAATAAGCCGGGTTATTATAGCTAACTAAAACTAAACCTAAACCTAAACCTAAACCTAAAACTAAAACTAAACGAAAGTTTCGTTGTTTGAAATGAATTACATGTTACATTGAAATAAAATATAAGTAAAAATTAAACTTATTTCAGCCCGTTGCCAAGTAAACATTATTCATTTTAGCTTGATGTACTAAAATAACTAAGATTGAAAAAAAAATATATATATATATATAAAATATTTATAAAAATGATTCTCAATGACACTAAAATAACACTGGTTTAAAAAAAAAAAAAAAAAACTACTAAAATTTTAAAATTAAAATGGAAATGATAAAATTAATATAATTCAAACTATTTTACTAAATCTTTAACTAAAATGAAAATGGAAAATATTAAAATAAAACTTAAAATATTAAAAATATTTTACCAACTTGACTGGACTGGACTGAACTGAACTAAGCTGGACTGGACTGGACTAGACTGGACTGGACTGGACTGGACTGGACTGAGCTGGACTGGACTGGACTGAGCTGAGCTGAGCTGAGCTGAACTGGACTGAACTGGACTGGAATAGACTGGACTGGACTAAAATAGACTGGACTAGACTGGACTGGACTGGACTGAGCTGGACTGGACTGGACTGGACTGGACTGAGCTGAGCTGAGCTGAGCTGAGCTGAACTGGACTGGACTGAGCTGCACTGGACTGAGCTGGACTGGACTGAACTGGACTGAGCTGGACTGGACTGGACTGGACTAAACTGAACTGAACTGAACTGGACTGGACTGGACTAGACTGGACTGGACTGGACTGGACTGAACTGAACTGAGCTAAACTGGACTGGACTGAGCTGGACTGGAATAGACTGGACTGGACTGGACTGGACTGAGCTGGACTTAGCTGGACGACTAACAAGAACGACTAACAAGAAACACCTGAACACAATGAACCAATAAAAACATGACATATGAAACAAGTAACCAATCAGAACATGACGCATTAGACAAGGGAAGCACATGACAAACAGGAACATGAAACATGACTATGACAAATACACAACAAAAGATATGAAAACATAAACTTGAACAAAACCACAAAGCAGATGTAAAAAAACCCAGAAAGAATAGTATGGTACAGTACAGTAATAAGCTGCTTCAATCATGTAGTGATTTGGTTTCCAGAGTTTGCTCGGTTTGGTATTATTATTGCTGTTTTTGAAGTTTGATAGGAGTGATAATAAACCCAGCAATAATAAGTGAACTGAATGCATGAGACGGATTCTGAATCTCGCATAATAGGATTTTTATTGCTGAAGATATTGTGGGAATCTGCAAGAAAAGGTTATGACTGATGCAATCTGGTTTTATGTCTCCTTTTTTTATATAGAAATTCAATAGTTCTCATCTCCAATGATAGATGAATTTTCTTTTGACTGATGTCTGAAAGACGTTCACAGATAAAACTGCTCTGTTTTTCTGTGGAGCTTTATAGACGGTAACAGTATTAAATGTTAGTGTCCTGCATTGTTCTGTAAGTTGCCGATTTCTTTCTTTCCTCTGTGTTTAAACTCATGCGTCTCAGAGCCACACAGGCAAGGCAAGGCAAGGCAAATTTATTTGTATAGCGCATTTCATACACAGCAGCAATACAATGCGCTTCACACAAAAATGTAAAAATAAAAATAACAATATGAAACTACATACAATTTTACAATATATGACACCAACAAAATAAATAAATAAATATATTTATTTATACACACATTAACTGTAAAAAGCATCTGAAAAAAGTTTGGTCTTTAATCTAGTTTTAAAAATTGTGATAGTTGGAGCGTTTTTAATGTTTTCTGGAAGCTGGTTCCAGAGATGAACGCCAAAATAGTTAAAAGCTGATTCCCCTTGTTTTGTTTTAACAATAGGTTTTAGTAGAAGCTGTTTATGTTGTGATCTAAGGGGTCTTGATTGAGTATACGGTTGAAACATATCACAAAGGTATTTTGGTCCCAACCCCTTTATTGACTTAAAAACTAATAAAAGTGCCTTAAAATTAATCCTATATCTAATTGGTAACCAGTGTAAGGACTTTAAGATTGGAGTAATATGATCTATTCTTTTGGTTTTAGTAAGAATTCTGGCTGCACTATTCTGTACCATTTGAAGCGGTTTTAAATTCTTTTTAGGAAGTCCTGTTAAAAGCACATTACAATAATCAATCCTACTCGAAATAAAAGCATGTATGATCTTTTCAAGATCCTCCTTAGACATGAATCTTTTTAGCTTATTAATATTTTTAAGATGAAAGTACGCTGATTTTGTGATTGTTTTTATGTGATTATTAAAATTTAGATTATTATCTATTTGGACACCAAGGCTTCTTACCACTTCCTTTGCTACTAAACCCTTTATTTCTAGCAGGGTAGAGATTTTAC
>NC_140213.1:48023881-48076381 GCF_951802725.1 Rutilus rutilus
GCAGACTCAGGAGTGGTGGTCATGCAAAACTTCATTGCCATGATTGTTGTAAAGGCGCTCTATATGGTTGCTTTAAGGTGAAATTGAAATGTACACCATTTCCTAGTTCAGTGGTCAAAGTATAATTTGTTATTATCTATGCATTAAAAAACAGGGATGATTGTAAATCATTTTGTTCCATATACTAATAATTACTATGATTTTGTAGGTCAAACTGACCCTGACTGGTTTTTCACTAAATTCACCATAAATCACACTATGAAAAATAGTAAACACAACAGTAACCACTGCAAATAGCAAAGAGATCATAAAAGTGTTAAATTATGGCTTTACAAATTTTTTTTTACATAAATGGTATTTAACACATGTAATCTAATATTTTAACATCTACACAATAATTACAACTTTTATTACCATTATAGCCTGTTACCTGGGACACTTGGCACACTTTTATCACTTAATATTAGTAATCATCATAAATTAGGAATCATTCGAAAGCTCGAACACTCAAAAATCATACAGTGGAAACGGTTTTAAAATCAGACATAAAAATGGTACATTAAACAGGCTGTGATTTGATTTTATGGCAATTTTAGGATTCAAATTATTTTGCAAAATATATATTTTATATATATATTTACGAAAAAAAAAATTTCTGGCAACCACAGCTGCTGTATTGTGCTATGTTCATCAGGCTTTTAACAGTGTATTTACTGGCTGTTTCTGAGCTGTAAAATGAAGTCAGGACAGCAAAAAAGTGCTTTTCTGGTCATCTGGTCTCTCTATTACGTAGAAAAGTGCTTTGTTTTAAGGGGTTGTACTCACTAAACCTAAAACCAGAAGCATACAAACAAGTCAACAGTTTAATCTTGACTAACTTGCTCAGATTCTCTTTCTCTGACCGTATCAGACTGTAGGTTTTATTTCTTTTGTGCATTTTTGCATTGCATTATGAATGGTGGTGTGGCGTTTAGTAACGCAGCAATGCACAACATCAAGCTTGTACGGCTAGAAGTGTTAGAGTTCAAGCCTCAGTGTGAGCAATAATAACAGCCTCAGCACGCACCGCTGATTATTTCAAATGCTTTTGACAAAACGCTTCATGAAGGTGTGCAGAATTAGCAGTGGCACTTATCATTGAAAAGCGTATTTGAGCTCAGAAGGGGCGAGAGAAGCGGATAAGAGCGTCTGACTGCAGTCTGCACAGCACTTTACATTAATAAACAATGAGAGGCGCTTGGATTTCAGCTCAAGTACATTCAGGCCAAAGTTTTAGCAGAACACAGCCGTGAGAAACAATACGACAGTCAGAATTATTTAGAGTTGCTTGGCCTTTATTAAATATGCAAAGAGGAAAAAAAAAAATCTGCATGAGGACTGAATATCCATTCTGAAACTTATATAGCTATTTGTGTGGAAATGATGATTGCTGTTCCTGAATTAATGTGCTGATGTTTCGCTGTGCTGAGAACTCTTCTTTTGATGTTATTACTGTCTTTATGGATTTATGAGGTCCTCGTAATGTACTTTTTATTATTTTGAAGGTTTCGAAAACATCTGGCCAAAAGGACTGCAGTTGGAAATTAGATAGCTGGCTAACACTGGCACATTTACAGAAATGTTGAGTAATGTGTGTTGTCCTTATAAAATAAAGACTCTCAACATAAAGAAACTCAAAGAAAGATTCCTGCTGAAAAGCGACCGAAAATAGACAAACATTACATAATATTTAGGATTTGGCTTTTGGGTTCAGGTCATTTCTAACTTTTTTTAAGTAATCAGATTTAGGATTTTCACATGAAGGCCAATAAAGTGGACAAATACTGTACAAAATCTGTAAATAAATGATCCTATAGGATTTTGTACAGTATTTGCCCATTGTATTGGCCTTCAAGTGAAAATCCTAAATCTGATTACTGTCATTTACTGTCATTACTGTCACTATTGGCAATACTGATATCAAGAAGTTAAGTAACATAACATGACGGGAGCTATTTTGCTGAATATTCTCACGATTGCAAATGTTACATTGATTTTAGTTCAATAAACAAGTAGTTAATATTAAATTATTTCAATTACTTAGGTTAAATATTACATATACGTATGCAATATAATGTGTATTTCCATCACAGGTTTTGGTCTTAAATTTCATTCAAAGTGGCATTAAAAAGGTCTTAAAAAGTCTTAAATTTAACTTGTTTATATCTGTAGACACCCTGGGCATTTACTCATTCATACAGACATTTTACTGTGAAATTCACAGTAAAATGTCTGTATGAATGAGTAAATGCCAATAAGATTTGATAGTCAACATATGCATAGTGATAACATAAAAACATACATTTGGTAATGTCGTAGGCGAACCCACGTATGTGACCAGACTTTCAAAATGGTAAAATATAAAAAAAATGCATGAATATATAATGAACAAGTAATGAAGTATTTGTATAACAACTAATAATGAAGGTGCTCTCCTAATAAATTCCCAGGCGAGTCGCGGTGCCGAACTCCTCTGTCGCACAAGAAAATGCAGAAATCTTTGGACATACTACTCGAACACCGTATGAATAATTCCGGCATTTCCGTCACCAATTTTGACGTCATCATTGTGTCGCGTTAAGTGTGACGCAAAAGACAATTTTGAAATCGGATGTGAAATCTGATTTGAATCGCTTTTCAAACCCCCTAAAAAAATGTACTTCAAGACTTGAAAAAATCTGATTTCACGTGTACAAATCTGGATGTGAAAAAAGATCGGATTTTTTCTGGCCAGTCAGGGGTGTGTTTCCCGTACAATGGCATAACTCACTGCAGTACGATGCATCATTGAAGAAATCAACTTGCTAGTCACGACTGACAAAAAACTATTGCGAAATGACGGCGTTTCCATTAACCGATGTTATGCGACTAAAACTTCATTTTTCCTCTCGTGATCGGTAAAATCATTCCAAAAACCATGGTAACGGACGTTGGTAGGTTTATGTACTGCATCCCAGCCACTGCACTAGCCATTATTATTAATGGAAGGAGATGTATGTGTGTTTTCAAGCATTAATGGTAAGGAACGACCCTTATTATACTTGTGAGCGGCACATATGAGGTGTTTCTGGGTGTTTCTCCCTCATTTCTGCTTCCAGGTCTTGATTGTGGCATTTCTTTGAGGTTTAAAATCCATTATTCCTGTAATTCTGTTGTCTTATATGAATTTAATAAAGAACTCTGTCTCGTATTCTGTCCAAACACACCGCGTCGTCTACGTCAGGTGACCTGTAAATATTTTTCGAATTGCCTGAAAAACCTCCTCATGCGAGTGTAAAAACTTTTTTGCGATAAATGGGAGTTTTGGCGAAATTGAGGTGTTTCCATTGGGCGTATTTTCAATTAGCAATTTCAATTTGCGCAATTCAAAGGGTAATGGCAACGCGGCGATAGACTCGTTCTTACACTAGAGCTCGTTCACACATGCGCACTCTTCAAAAACTATCTCTTGACAAAGTAAAAGACGTAAATGACATTTGTACGTCTTCTAAATAAAAGACACAGGTTGTACTGATTGTCAGCTTGCTTATTTGGCTCAAGATACGCATTTATTAAGTCCACATGTCATGCAAACTAGAAACTCTGCTTCTATCCACAGGTCGAGATCTGGTTTCGGGAAACACCGACTCGTTGAACTGCTGATAACGACAGAACTCGCGAACATTGTTGGCTAACGATGCTTTTGGGAATGGACTCGTGACGTGGACCAGGGAACAACCACCCACGACATTCATCTTAGCAGCGAGTTTTACATGGGAAAACATCAGTCACAGTCACTTCAGAACGTGTAGAAATTAAGTGAGATTTGCACTGCCTTTGTCGTGACTTTGAGAGACAGGACGAGGATATGTTTCTCTTTGAAGATGATGTTCTGGTTTGGGGCTTCAGTGTCTTTTGTTATCGCTACGGCATGAGCACAAAACTTCAAGAGATCGCCTTCAAGCCGAGCTCGGCAGCTGAGATTTCCTGAAGGACAATGTTCTTGTGTCAACATTTGTATTACTATGCAAATGTGATAGCTTTCTTTGTTGTGTAACCATCGAGCTCACGGTCTCACAATCATTTAGCCTCATTGTAGAAAACAAAGACCTCTTGAAAACACAGACCCGCTTTGATGCGGCGAGGAACACACTCTCTGGTCCAAACACGAACATCACAGTCAATCACAGCTTTTCTGAAGTCACATGACAGCAGTGTGAGGATCAGACCCAAATTTAGACATTTGAGAGATGCAAACTATACTCAATAACATTGATTTCAGTTGTATTGATGTTTTCTTCCCCACATCACATGACTTCACAAGAATGTGAATATAGCGCATGAGTCATGAACTACTTTTCTAATACATTTTTGACATTTTTTTAAACCAATAATGCTTAACAGCATCCATCTAAAAGCTGTTTGAAACGTCAACATCCTCTTTTGTTTTTCACAGAATAAATAAAGTCATACGGGTTTGGAAGGTCATGAGGGTGAGGAAATGAATAGATAAACATCCATTTAAGATGTTTAAGAGATTTTGTATTTTTTAACTAAACCATCTGGACATAAAAAGCATCTTTCTCCATTGACGGCCATTCAAAAGTAGTTGTGTATTGATGATATGAAATTTTTATCAAATCAATATTTCATAGAAGATGTTTTGCTTGTCAAGTAGTTATATCTTGATTGATTTGTTTACTATTTTCATACCATTTCAGTCTTTCTTAATTCAGTGTGCTACTTTCTGTTTCTTCATAATTCTTTGACATTTTATAGCATTTTCTGAGTGAAACTTTTTTTCTTCACAGTATTTCTTGTTCTTGCCACAAGAAACGTTCATATGTAAATCTGT
Organism: Rutilus rutilus; assembly: GCF_951802725.1. Classification (NCBI taxonomy): domain Eukaryota; kingdom Metazoa; phylum Chordata; class Actinopteri; order Cypriniformes; family Leuciscidae; genus Rutilus; species Rutilus rutilus. The sequence goes on from NC_140213.1 coordinate 48,028,755, forward strand.
GAGATTTAAATGAATGTTTCGTATGTTCTCCCTTGAAGGGTCTTCAACACCGGAGAGGATGTCTAAAAAGAGGCATTTTATTTTCATTTTGCCTTTGGTTTTCCACAGGGACGTGTGTCCCAGATAAACCAAGCGCTGCAATTCTCCTCACAAGCAAAAGATGTCCAGTAGCATATATATATATATATATATATATATATATATATATATATATATATATATATATACAGTACCAGTCAAAAGTTTGGAAACATTAATATTTTTAATGTTTTTGCAAGAAGTCTCTTATGCTCATCAAGCCTGCAGTAAAAAAAAAAAAAAAACCCGTAATATTATGAAATATTATTACAATTTAAAATAATGGTTCTCTTTTTTAATATATTTTAAAATGTAATTTATTTTTGTGATGCAAAGCTGAATTTTCATCAGCAAGTCCTCCAGTCTTTGGTGTCTTATGATCCTTCAGAAATCATTCTAATATGCTGATTTGATACTCAGTTATTATTAATGATGGAAACAGTTGTGCTGTTTAATATATTTTTTTGGAATACTTGTTTCAGGATTCATTGATGAGTAAAACGTTAACAGCATTTATTCATAAAAACAGCATTTATTCAAAATAAAAAAATTTCTAACAATATAAATCGTTACCATCACCTATTATCAATTTAACGCATCCTTGTTGAATTAAAGTACTAATTTCTTAAAAAAATAAATAAATTATTGTTCCCAAACTTTTGAACGGTATTGTATATTGTTACAAAAGATTTCTATTCTAAATAAATACAGTTCTTTTTAACTTTTTATTCATCAAATAATCCTGAAAAAAGTATCTCAGGTTATAAAAAAAATATTAAGCAGCACAACTGTTTCCAACATTGATCATAAATCATCATATTAGAATGATTTCTGAAGGATCATAAGACACCAAAGACTGGAGTACTTGCTGATGAAAATTCAGCTTTGCATCACAAAAATAAATGACATTTTAAAGTATATTAAAAAAGAGAACCATTATTTTAAATTGTAATAATATTTCATAATATTACGTTTTTTTTTTTTTTTTTTTTTACACTGCAGGCTTGATGAGCATAAGAGACTTCCTTCAAAAACATTAAAATAGTAATGTTTCCAAACTTTTGACTGGTACTGTATATTCAGTCATGAAACTTTAGAAAGCGCAGGCTGATGGTCCTTTACATGCAATCTACAAGCAATCACATCATCACCGCATGGCACAAGCTGATTGGCTCTGCTGATCCTGCAGCCAATGAGAATGCTTGCTCAACATTTAAATAGTCTGGTTGATTGTTCGCTGTAAGCTAGTCCTGCCGCGCTATCAGAGTTCCTCTGAATATATCAGAAAATCCTTGAAACAAAATTAATTTACTTGAGAAGTGTCACGATTTTGGGGTTGTTCTTGTCATGTTTCTGTGTCTTGTCATGCTGTCTGTCATTGGTTAATTGTCTGATCATTGTTCACAGGTGTCCCTTGTCTTGTCTTTAGTCCGTGTATTTAAGCCCTCATGTTTGTCATGTGTCTTTGTCTAGTAATAATTCCTGTAACCACTGTTGTGTGAGTTCATGTTCATAGCGTTTTGTCTTGTTTCATGCCACGCCATGCTTTTGTTTCACGTTTTTGGGATTATTTGTGTCAATAAAGCTGCACTTGGGTTCTCAAGGCTTGCCTTCAGTGGATCCTTCTTACGGGAAGCAACACTGCATACATTTTATCTTTAAATTTGCCAGTCATACATAAAATAAATGTACTTGTTTCTTACCAGTTTTAATTTATTGAAGCATGCCAAATATCAATCACAGTTAAAACTATGTAATATGTAACTTTTATATGCAATTCATATACAAAAATCTTACATTTATGACTGCATAGCAACGCCTGAGTTTTGTATGAACACCAATCATATTTTCTTTGAAACGTTTGTTTTTAGACTGAGTGCAAACTAATGTTTTGCTAACAAAACTCTGTAAGCCATCCAAAGTGGTTGTGAAATATCGCCTTAAAACTAAAATGCGTAATTTTGTTGATGTTGAATTTCTGCAGTATTCAAGAAAACCTCTTTATTTGAGCCGTTCGGTGGCACAAACATGACACACTTCAGCTTAATATAGACCACACTCTCAGTTTTTGGAAGAACACTCCAGTTGGAAATCTAAAGCAAATGTGAAGCTGACAAAAGTTGAGTCACATGGCAGAGCGATCGAGCTGGTCTGTTAAAAATATCCTCAGTAAATCCATTTCCATCAGGCCTCCAGAGCTCGACGGCATGTGTGTTTTCTGCTCGAGTTTCTCTGCAAGCTCTCGATTCACACGATGAGTCATTCAGCATGAGCCTAACGACCAATTTAGCTGCACAAACTCGCTGAGATCTCGCGTTAAGATGCGGACGCTTTCCCTGCATTAGGACTGGGAGTGTTGAGGAGTGTTTTCCCAGGAGCAGATTTTGCTCCACCATGCAGACAGCTCGTTCGCATCACGTCTCCGTTCCCGCAAACGAAGGCAGAAATAGTCTTAATTTGAGCATCAAGCGTGCAATGTTCTGTCTGTCTGTCCCAGTTGGATAAATATTGACTGTTGTGGAGCAGATGGCCAGGGTGTTAGAGAGGAAAAGTCAGGGATCAGGACTAACATCTGGTCTCGGCGCTCCACAAACACGGTTTCTACGTCAGTTTGGCTCATTGAGCGATCAGACTAACTTCACCAACACAACGTGAGACGCCACACACTCATCAAATCACTTTCTCTTGTTTTTCAGTAAAGATATCACTTTAAGTAGCACAATGAGCAATATATTTGTTAACAGTATTTATTTATCTTCGTTATCAATTGTTAGTTCATGTCTATTATACAATATACAACTTTTGATGTGAATTATGTATTTGTAAATGTTGAAATTAACTAAGATTGCAAACTTTTGTTCATGTTAACTAATGAAACCTTATTGTGAAGTGTTACCAAAATATCTAAATATCCTCTTGTTTCGAGAGAATATATCTTGGATTTTTTTTCTTTCTCAATCAATACTTTTCTCTTGTTTTCCTGTAAATATATCCGTAACACTTTAAGTAGCACATGCAATATATTTGTTATAGTATTTATTTATCTTCGTTATCAACGTTATGTTGTTAGTTCATGTAAGTTCAGGTCCAATATACAATATTAACAAATACAACTTTTGATGTCAATAACGTATTAGTAAATGTTGAAATTAACATTAACTAAGATAGTTCATTTTTGTTCATGTTAACTGTGAAATGTTAAAAGTGTTTCCAAAATATCTAAATATTCTTCTTGTTTCGAGGGAATATGTCTTGGATTTTTTTTCTTTCTTCAATGGCAAGTTTTTGTCTTTCTTGTGTTAGGCATACGCTATACACTGAAAAAAAATGATTTTTTGGTGAAGTAAATACTACTGAAAAAAACAATGTAATTTACATGAAAAAGTTAGTTCAGGCAAGAATTTAAAAAACGAAGTAAATTCCATATCAGTACTTAATTCAAGCGAGTAGAAATTAAAGCGTAAATATCAACTCAATAAAATTAAGTAAAAATTACTCAACTTTTCTGATACTGGGGTTCCCATCATGCACTGGACCTTGAATAATTAATGAGGTTAATTTTTCACTGGTTTCCAGCTGTATTTACACTGTTTTATCATTGCTTTTGTTGTTAGGATTAGTAACTTGCCATTTTGTGACATTTCGAGTACATTTTCTGCTCAAAATGACACAATCAAACACAAAAATGATCCATCAAATGTTACCGTCATTGTGTATTGTCTACCAAGTATTGAGGTCTTTGCATTCACATGATGCTTAACATCTGACATGCTATAGTATAAATTACTAAGATAATCTAAGTAAAGCACATACTATAAATGACTGGTATAATTCAATATTATTGTTTGAGTGAAATGTAATGCAAAGGAAATTTCAACCAAATCGATATTAATCAACCTTTTACTAGCCAAGTTAAAGTTACTTATTTTCTTTGTTACTTTCACTTAACTAGGTTAAGTAAAGTTTACTTAATTCCATATTCCAAGTAAATTTAACTTAAAGATTTCTAATTAAAGCTACTGATAAATATGTTTAGGTTTTTACTTGGCAAAGCTTTGTAAATTTACTAGCATTTTCTGAGTGGAAAAAGTTGCCTAGCATTTTTTAAGTAAATATCACTACAATTTTTTTTCAGTGTACTATTCAACATTTGGGGTCATTTAGATTTTATAAAGTTTTTTAGTCTCTTCTGCTCACCAAAGATGCATTTATTTGACCAAAAATACAGTAAGAAATTATGAAATATTATAACAAATTAAAATAGCTGTTTTCTATGTGAATATACAGTAACGTGTAATTTATTCCTGTGATCAAAGCTGAATTTTCAGCATCATTACTCCAGTCTTCAGTGTCACATGACCCTTCACAAATCACTCTAATATGAGGATTTGATGATCAAGAAATGATCAACATCTTAGCATTACGCTAGTGAGTTTTACAAGCACAACCGGCACTCACATCTCCAGAAAAAGTTAAAAATCTAATTTATCGATGTGATTGCTTTAACTTTGACAAATAGCTACAGATATGAAGTCATTGGTATTAATCAGTTGTCATGCCAGCTGTAATCTCTTCTCCTGTAGGTGACGGGTCTGAAGGGCTTTATTTAGCGTACGCTGAGGTTTGGATTACGAGCCACAGGTAATGGGATCCCTCGCGAGGACCCGGTATCTCTGTCTCAGAGTGGTCTCTTTAAAACCCCTCAGTGATAACCATCACAGCGTTCTCACACTCACGCACCGCGCAGAGAGAGACGTCACTCACTTTGGCAGAGTGTTATGATAAACACACGGCTCCGTCTCTGCCCAAGGGTTTCGCCACCCTGAAATCTCAATCCATATCACTTTCCGTAGATGAAATCTAGCACCAGCTGTCTGTCCTGATTGTCCTTTGGCCCATCAGGAAGAGCTGAATGAAGACACCGTGGCCTACATGACGCCATTTAGCAATTCATGCAAATGCTATTCATTTCATATGCGCGTATGTTGGCCACCTTAAAATATAGAAGCAGCTGCATATTTATATTGCAAGACAGATATTATATGCAATATTCAGGGGCGTAGGAATGACTTTGACATTTGGGGGGGACATGAATCAACAACATCCATCCCACCACCATAATAGTAACATACAGTATGGTGACGAAAGTATGGAATCACAGCAAATCAATAAACAAACTCATCCAATCTGTTTATTATTAGACAAATATTTGTGGGGTGGCATTATTCTGAAATGAGATGACAGAACATTTTACTTTTGCTAAGATTAACACAGAGCAATCGATTGCCAGCTATAGCTATAGCTATGTGGCTAGCTATCTAACGTAACGTTAGTTAGCACCTCTCGCAAAGCTTAACACACGTGCCATTCAAAATTCCATAGTTGATTTAATCGTCATATGTCTCGTATCCATAATTCAATTTTAACCGCTTGACTGAGACTATTTTACCTCATGCAAAGTCGAGTCTTACTCCAGTCCGAAGCTGGTGCGCACCGGTAACGTATTTGTATGTTCCTAGAGTAATGTTAACTTCTCTCTACCAATCAGATGCTCCGACTATAGGTGAAAAGTGGAGAATATGAAGCTGGTGATTATTCAAACATCGCATGAAATGGGAAGGTTTGACCTATCACTCTGGGTTTGACTTGCTGGCAAAACCGGATATCTTCTTTGTCGCGCTTTCAAAATAAAAGTTCCAAATGTACAGTTTTTGTCCCTGGCTAATTTTTGGGTGGGACACATGCAGCATTTTCCAATATTCCCCCCGTAGGAAACGCCATTGGACATTGTAAAAACATTAATGCTATCAAATCGATTAATCGCATCTAACAAAAAAAGTTTGTAAATTATTAATTTCTTTAATTTCTTTCCAAAAAAAAAAAAAAATCTCTATATATATAATTCTTACTGACCTAAACTTTTGAACAGCAGTGTATAATGTTACAAAATATACTATTTCAGATAAATGCTGTTCTTTTGACATTTCTATTCATCAAAGAATCCAAAAAAAAAAAACATAATTAATTTTTTTTTTTTTTTATTACATAACTGTTTTCAACCTTGATGACAATCATAAATGTTTCTTGGCCAGCATTAATTAATAAAAAAAATTATTTCAGCTTTAATTTTTGTATTTTTACTACTCCAATTTAAACTTATGTCAGGTTGTTCCCGATGCAACATTTCTGATTTTAATTTAAGTTTCTTAAGTTTAAGCTTTTCAACTAATATCTATATGTGATTTGATTTCCGCTTCATTTCAGTTGACAAAAACGATTATTTAGTATTTTCAATTTTAGACAACAGCATGCTTACAATCCCTCAGAACACATTCAGCAGTATTTTAGGTTCAGTTCGCTCTCTCTCTTAAGAAGAAAAGCTCTCTCTTTTAATTACCCACAATGCACCCGCGGACCCACCATAGCACATTTAGCGCACACACACACTGATCTGAGTGATTTCCACTGGCCTTCAAACTCAGTCTGATGAATCAGCTTGTGTAGAACAGGAAAAAATCAATCAATCCCAATCAGCTGAGGTTTGTTCCACTTACTCCCTCAGTAAATACAGATTTACGGCCACTAGAGAAAAACATTCACGTTCTCTATTAGTGTGCAGTAAATTACAGTCCGGCTCATATCGCTGTCGCTCTTAACCTTTCGACGGCGTAAAGACTTCTATAGCAGCGCTGGGACAATGGAGTCGTGTTTAATGAGCTTCACGTCTACATTAATTACATCATTCTGCTGTTATGAGGCGGCTCGCGACACTGCAGAGAACACACTGAAACTAACACACGCTATTCGGCTCTTCTCCAGCATGAAGATGCCAGTGAATAATGACAGATGGAGTATCCGTTTATCAGGCGTCCCCGAGGAGATTTTTACATGTTCTGTAAGAGATTTGCACGATCTGATCTGAATGCAAAGGCAAGCCGAATTAAAATCTTCTTCGGACAGGGTTCGAATGGCTCTCAATGGCGTCGCTCCTAAAAAGCCACAGGCCAGAACACATCAGATTTCCATTGAGCGCAAATGAGCCGAATTCTCATTCAAATTGAGATGGATTGAATCTAATAAAGTTTTCTCCCCGAAGACAGCCTGTCTCCATCTCAGCACCTTTTAATAATCAGAAAAATGTGGACTGATCCTTCCCTCTCTCTCTGACCGACCTTCAGCCGTCACCACAACTACTTTCTGTCGGAGACACACACTCTCCAAACGTATAATTAAAGCCTCAACAATGCTCGTGGCAAAAGGCACTTTGCGGCTTCATTTCGGCCGTCTGGCGTTTGCAGAACAAGTTTAGCTGTCTGTCCAAATTAATCACTGTGTGAACGGGCTTTACAAACGCAAGACACTTTTATCCAAAAACACAATATTTCAAGAAGAGCTGATCATAATGACACCAGCAAAACAGCATCATTTCCAGTGAAAACTGCTGTATCTTTCTGTTGTTTGAGCAGGATTCATGAAATTATGTTTGATAATGGCAGTGTTGACAACTCTTTTCACTCCTCTATCAGAGATCTTGCGATGAGCACTGGTCGAGGCAAATTTATGGTGAAATGATTGTCTTTCCACTTCCGTATTATGGCCCCAAAAGTGCTCACTGGACCATTCAGAAGCTTAGAATGGCGCCTATAACCAATGCCATCATTATGTGTTGGAACAATTAGGTTGCGAAGGTCTTGAGACAGCTCTTTGCTTTTACCCATCATGAGATGTGTCTTGTGTGACACCTTGGCAATGAGACCTTTTTGTAGGCCATCATTTGGGACTGAACCAGCTGTTATTAATTTCCACTGACAGGGGGCTGGATTGCTTTTTAATTACTGTAAGTTTTCAGCAGTTGTCTTGACTTTCCATGCCTTTTTGCGCCTCCCTTTCTTCATGTGTTCAATACTTTTTCCCTGTGTCATTTCACATTATTACACATAACTTAATTTCTGAACTTATTTTTGTTTGTTTCTTTGTATGTATGGCTTACTTGGGTTGTTACCAACATCTGGTGAAAATTTCATGTCAATCGCACCTTTGGAAATATATTTACTGAGAAAAATGATGACGTGTTCAATACTTATTTCCCCCGCTGTATATATATATATATATAGTTTTATTTTTATATTTTCAGTAAATTTTAATTAATTGTAATGTGTTTTTGTCATTTTATTTATGTGTGTGTGTTTATATATATATATATATATATATATATGCACAATGAACTGAAACTATAAAAATAAAAAGCTAATTCAAATATTAACAACTATAATTCAATATTTATATGCATTTATAAATACTACTACTACTATTAATAATAATAATAATGTTTTATTTCAGTTTTAGTAATTTAGTACTTCAACTTATTTCATTTAGTTGCCAAGTCAACATTTCATATTTTCTAGTTTGAGTTTTCTTCTCAGCTTCACTATCAGTTTATGAAAACAACTATTAATAGTTTCAATTAACAATAACAGTGTGCAGGACATAATAAGCGCACGTGTGTGTCTTAGTTGTTTGGCAGGTTGACAGTGTTTAATGTTGGACACTAATGCATTGTGTGGTGTTTGGCAGCCGTTCTGTTGGCACACTTCTGATCATGTTATTTTCCTAACTTGCAACTTCCAAAAACTCCCTCCACATTTTCTCTAAGTGGGAGTAAAACAAAAAATGCAGGAACTTGCAGAAATTCCCACAATTACACAGTGACATTCTCGAAATGTTAAAAATAATCTCCGGCAGGATTTCATTCATGCCACGTCATGAATATCTTCCCCCGGCTGACAGTGTGGTCTTATTAACCCCTCGTCAGCGGTCCGACATAACCCGTGACATTTCCCCAAATATCGCTATTGCCTAGTGAGCAATAATGGCAAAAGTGACATTCCGTGCAGCATTACAGTCCTAAAGCGGCACTAAACGTGTCAGGGATGCACCTTCTGTCCAGAATTTATGTCAGAAAGCATGTGGCGAAAACTTACAACGGACAGCACTCAAAATCCAACGCAAAATCCCTTCAGTCTATTTCCAGAAGAAGAGAGGAGGTGTTTCAGTCACGCAAGCCCTGTGGGAGAAACCTGAGCGATTGAAAACCCAGAGATTCTGGAGGCCGTGCCGCTAATTTCTGCTGTCACCACATCATGCTGTCGTTTAAAAGCCAATTTAGCTTCTCTTTGCATGTGACAGGACAAGTACAGATGCTATTGTGCGCTTCTTTACGCCCCATGTCGGCCAACCTGAAGTCAGCACACCTGAACGCTGAGTGACAGGTAGAGAGATCAACAAGAGCTCACGCAGTGTGTGTGTGTGTGTGTGTGTGTGTGTGCAGAGCCTGGCGTGAGATCTCAGGACAACTGTTTTAGCCATGTGTCAGATGAGTTACACTGCAAACAATGATGTTCTTCCTCAGCGTTTTCCTCTACCGATATCTTAACATTCTTAAATCAAGACAGGTTTACTTGAGAAGCAAAATGACTGAAGATAATAAGTCTTGTTTTCTGAATTTTTTTTACAAAATTAAGTGAGTTTTTGCTGTTGCTTAAAAAAAAAATAAAAAAAATATGGCAATGGAATCAGAAAAAAAAAAAGATTTAAGTTTATTTTTCTGACTCCACTGGCAGATATTATTCATGTTTTAAGCATAAAACATTTTAATTACTCTGATTTTGTATAGATAATAAATAACAGCTCTATAATTAAAAAGACACAGCCACTCGTTGTATCTTAGCAAGCTAAACTAAAAGTCTCTTCCCGAATGCTCCTCACACAAACTAAACCGTTAGTTTAGAAAGTGTGCGACACGTCGTGCATCAGTTCCAGCACGTTCCCTGTCCTTGTGCGTCCTCAGCGGGGAGTAAACTTCCCAAGCTCAGATAACCTATTTCTGGCTTTTGTGATGAGATGTCCTGGTTTGATGTGATCTCGACGCCGTGAACGCGGTGACATCCGTCTGCGCTGTGACTGACATGTTTTCCAGGAGACGACAGATACCTCCACTAGCACACGCTCAAACCCCAGCAGCCTCGGAGATCCAACACACTCACACACACATGTTTGTCACGGAGAGAGAGTCTGTGTCTCCACCGCACACCGTGCTTTTAGCATGACTAATGGAGGCGGCCTTGAAAACCTTTCCTTGAATATTTCAGACGGATCCGGTCAGCGGAGACGCGCACGTATACGTGACCTGAAAGATTCTCTTAAACCAATTTCTCATTTATTCCTTTAAACTCATTACAAGGCCAGAGGAAGCGGCTTTCATTAAATATTAATGCAGCCCAAAGATTATATAAGCTTTTATAAATGACTCAAGCAATTCGCTGCAACAATCCTCATCACTGTCCTAGGACAATTAACAATTAAACCTGAGCTTTTGTCCGAAGCACCAGCCATGACCGCGGTGGGCCTGGTGTCTGTGTGTTTGGCGTTGTGCTGTATAGCCCCGCCCACCTTGCATTTCATTGGTCCAAAATTCTGCTACACATGACTTATATACAGTTGTGGGCAAAAGTGATGTCCAGCCCAGGAAGATTGACATATTGGGCCCTATTTTACGGATCTAAGCTCATGGTCTAAAGCAGGGGTTCCCAAACTTTTTCATTCTAGGACCCACCTAGACAAGTATAATCAATCTCAAGACCCACTTGCACTGGTGCTACCAACTTTCTCAGTTGGTCGCATCAGAATGATTTGGTCGCACCTTTTTTTTTTTTTTTTGCTACATGCCATGGGATTGATCAATGCATGCTGATGAGTTTGCATGCTAGTTTTGCACTGATGTAAAAAGACTGACAGTGACAAGACCTCATGTTAGCAAAATATTTTAAACTTTTAACTCTTAAAAAAAAACTTTAAAAAAACATGTTCTTTAATGTTTGATTACAATTTTACAGATGGGAAATTAAAATATTTTATCAATAATAATAATGCCACTGACGATTCTGATTATCGATGCGATTCTTTAACGATTCTCTTATCGATTCTTGATAGCACTGTGTGGAAAAATGTAGTCATATGCTTTTCAAAAAAACAAAAAAAAACAAGGGGTTTAATTTATTTTAAAGCTTAAGCTTGAGTAAGCAAACTGTACTTTTTATGTAATTTATGTAATAAATAGAACCTTATTGTAAAGTGTTACTGATTACACCGATTCAGACGTCTTCTGAGTTCACTGTTGGAAAGATCAGTTGTTTTAACCATTCATTCAAATTAATTTCAAAGGAGTCGATTAGTTCGCGAATTGGACGTGTCGTGCGCGTTGTGTGATTATCCCAGCAGTTAGGACACGGACATCCAAGATTTGTGTCAACACAGAAAACCTTTCATCACTGGATAGTTTTTTTGTTTAATTAAAGTGTTGTTTTATGTCAGCTGAATGTCTGGGACGCTTTTCAGAGAAGATCAAAGGCAACAACTTATTTAGCAGAATTCACACCCAGCAGTAATTAAGGGGAAAAAAATCTCCGAATGCTCCACATGAAACTTTGGTCTTCCGACCTTTTACCACCGTGTCGATTTATTTTGATTAATATGTGCGAGGGAGAGAGAGCAAGACAGCGCTTAGTTTGGAGACCGTGAAGTCTTGTTTACACTTTCGCCTGGCTCCGAAGAGAGAGAGAGAGAGCGCGCGCGCGACCGAGTCTCTCTCTCTGCTCGTACTCTGTCACAAGCGCAGCCGTTCATCTACATTACTCACCGATCAAATAAGACTTTGGCGGGACAAAAATTCACTTTGGCGGGCGCTAAAACTCACTTAAGAGTCGTTTGTTCATTAATCGGACTGGTTTTGTTTCACTCATCGTAATGTAAATTTAGCTGCAGCTAAGTGCCTTTGTGCGACCCACCTTTTCTCACTGTGTGACCCACAAGTGGGTCGCGACCCACAGTTTGAAAACCACTGGTCTAAAGCGCACGGCGCAAGTGCACTTAGTGCGTGTCCGAGTCCACTTTTGCTAGTTTAACGACGGGACAAATGGTCGGCGCTCCCGGCGCATGGTCTGAAAGGGTCATCTTTAATCTCTTAAAAATAAAGCTAAATAGAAATATTTAGCTTTAATTTATTTTTATATAAGTTTTACTTATTTTACTACTTTGAGGACGATAATACTTGTTTGATGTAATTCAACTCAAGCTAAAAATATTAATAATAAACAAAAAAAGCCTTTCTGGGAAACTGCTCTGCTCTGATAGGTCAGATGTTCTAGTCTGTTGTGATTGGTCTACTCTGCTCTGATTGGTCAGATGTTCTAGGCTGTTGTGATTGGTCTACTCTGCTCTGATTGGTCAGAAGGCTCAGTCTTTTGTGATTGGTCTACAATAAATTTAAGCTAAATAGAAATATTTATATATTTCTATTTAGCTTTATTTTTATATAAGTTTTATTGATTTTAATACTTTAAGTTCTTTAAGTTTAATTTTTTAATCATATAATTACTTTTTTTTTTTTTTTTCAGCTTTATTTCAATTAAGATTTTTAAGCTAAAATATTTTAAATAACAATATTTATAATAAAAATAATCATGTTAATAAACATTTTATTTTTCGTTTAAATGTAAAGCAACATGTCGAGACACATTACTGAGAATTTTGGTGAAATGTGCTGAACTGTTATGGAAATGATGGCACTATGCAAAAAAAAAAACATCTTAATGGAACTAAAAATATGCTTAATTTTGAATCAGATGGCTGTGATTTTCATGTAATAAACATTGTTCAGTGTGTGAGATTTGAACCGGCAGCAGATCTGGGGCCAGTTGCATAAACACAGACACTACGTCACATTAAGACTTACTTTTCGGACTGAAATTAGACCAGTTTACGTTTTTATGTAAATGATTTAAATAAGTTATGACCAGTCCTTCAATAAGAAACTGAGATGACTTACTAAGACTAGTCTAAGGCCACAGATTGTATTATCTGAACGCTGATCTGACTGATTCCCAGAAGAGGATGAGGGGAAGCCAGCGTGTGTTTATTTATAGAGAATAATGGGACTAATTGTTAAATTAGTGCGTTGATTGATTCTCTATTGAGTGTGGTCTGAACCCAGGAGTGAAGGATGTCTTTAAATAGAGCCTGTGACAGGAGGGTTGATACCAGAGCTCAACTACACTCCCAGAGAGACGGATCCGAGGGCAAGCTGATGCTTTATCACGCTGCAAGAACAGATACAGGCTTCAGGACACCGTCAGTCGTCTATTTACTCAGCAGAAGACAGAAGTCACGCTGTCAAACACACATTAAGCCTTCTGACCTATAATGCACAGCGCTGAGACACAAACCATCTCAGGCGCAGGCTTATGTTTCACACAGACTTTTTTTTTTTTTGCATGAAAAAATGAAGCCCATTAAAGATTTTTTTGTTGCATTTTGACATTATTTTCATGATTACTGTAATCTGTGAACAAATAATTCAATTGTGAAGTATTTAGACATCATGCTAGTATTTGTTGCACTGCCTTTTTATTTAAATTGATCAAAGTATTTTTTTTTTACTGTAATTATTTGTGAATTACAGTAAAAAAAAAAATACTTTGATCAATTTAAATTAAAAGGCAGTACAACAAATACTAGCATGATGTCTAAATACTTCACAAGTGAATTATTTTTCAATTGAACAATGAGAATTACTCAAAGTAAAACGTACTATTACCATAATACACTAAAATCCCATTGTAGTGCAAAAAAGATAATTATTTAAATAGTTAAGTATGTACACATAACGATAATACTTGTTTGATGTAATTCAACCAAAGCTAAAAATATTAATAATACATTTTAAAAAAGCCTTTCTGAGAGCCTGCTCTGCTCTGATTGGTCAGATGGCCCAGTCTGTTGTGATTGGTCTACTCTGCTCTGATTGGTCAGATGGCCCAGTCTGTTGTGATTGGTCTACTCTGCTCTGATTGGTCAGATGGCCCAATATCTGAATTCCAGCTCTTCCTCAGCTCTTGATACACAGTGATATGAACAGTAATGATGGCGTTGGTTTTACCGTATCAATTCCAGTGCGAGTCCTCATCCTTTAGAAGTGCCTCAAAGTGGATTCACAGCACAGAAAGCGTCTTCTCAACATGAACAACACGAACCAAACTCTTCCAGTCTCAGATAAACCACAGTGTTTGAGGGCGGAGTTCACAGGCAGCCAATGAAAACATAGGGTGGCATTATGCAAATTTGTAACATTGTTGCATAGGTTCATCAGGAAGTGAGACTCGTTTCAGCAGTTCAGAATCGATTCTTCAATAACTTCATTTGTCATGCACTTTGCAGACCTTTTTACATTCACAGCTACATAACACTACAAGAAAGGTTATATTTGAAAAAGCATAATAGGGGCACATTAAGTTTGCAATGCATTGGCCAAACGTTCTCTGTCCTGTGTTAATACATCAGTGTCAGGGCAGGCCGAGGACGCACGACTCAGGTAATGCATTAATATCACCCAGAATTCTCACGAAGGATGATAAATGTCAAAGTGCATGAATCATCCGTGCTTTAATAAGATCCAGCCTCATCAGGACGTTCTGATCTCAAACACAGTGACTCACAAAGAGCCTCATTCACACCTGAAGCGCCAGCATCCATTAATAGCCCACCGGAATCGCACCTTTATTCTGGAGTGCAAATTAACCTGCCATTTACAAAAGCATGTTGTGTTTGAAGCGTGTTTATATGCAACTTTGTGCGTCACTGTTTCTGAGTTTAATTACGTGCTTCTGTGTTTCACACCGGCTCTAAATATAGAGTCTAATTCGATAATTGCCATTTATCCACAAACTCTCCTGCTCGGATGTGACTGAGCCGCACCTCACAGCACACGCCGCTCTTATTACATTTATTTGACGGCCTTAAATATAAACTCGCTGCGTTTCAGCCGGCCTTACGCGCGCACGGAGCGGATGCCGTGTTTCCGGCTCCTAAATTAAATTACTCCGGCCTGCCCAGACGAGACGACTGTTTGTCTGCGCTTGAGAAAGGGAGGGAATGGAGACTTATGGATCCAAATGGATTTCAAATAGAATTTAAAGCCAGGCTTGGTTTCTCAGATGCAGGTCACCGTATTTAACAACATTGAGTCAGTGGTTTTACCGTATATGAAATCACATTCATATCTGTGATGTATGAGGGAGGGAAACGGGACCATGCAGGCTCCGAAATTGACATGTGAGTAAAAATGGGATTTGCTAAGTAAATTCACTTTTTAATCTTGGTATTCATCAATCTAAAATATATTTTATAATCACTGATATATTATCTTTTTTTAATATTTTGAATTAATTTAAATTTAATTTTCTTTCCATTTTATTACATTTTTTGGGGTATTTTTTTACATTTTTAAGTTTTAGTAATTTTGTTGTTTGTTTTTGTCATTTTTATAATTTGTAAAAAAAAAATTGTAAATGTCTAAATAGGTTTTACTATATATATATATATATATATATATATATATATATATATATATATATATATATATATAGGCCTATGCATATATACACACACACACACACACATATATATATATAAATAGTAAAACCTATTTAGACATTTACAATTTTTTTTACAAATTATAAATTATATATATATATATATATATACAAAAAAAATATATATATATATAGAGAGTATATATATAGGCTATATATATATATATATATATATATATATATATATATATATATATATATATTTTTTTATGGTTTTAATGTTAGTCAATGATAACCCTGAACATAATATAGAAAGATAATCTGACTATTGTTTAAGTAACATGTAATGTTCAAATCACCAACAAACTGTCTTCTAAAAAACAGATCTTTTAGCAACGTTTTAGAGGACAAAAATGTCATAGAATGATAACTATCAGAAGTTTAAGTAGCGTGTTTCTTAGTCAGGCCCTGAATCCTGCCGTCCATGAAGATTAAGGCTTGTTCAAGCATCGCTGCTTCAGCTCAGAGTTTATTCTTGCTGCACATCACATGCTGAACTCAACAGAAAATGTGATAAATATGTATATAAATATGCAAACACCTTCTATTCAGTCAATCTAACTCAATCCTGATGATTTATGCATTTTATATTCTGCAAAATCTGCAAAAATTAATTACCATTTGGATGCAAATGAGGCCTTTACTGTATGTAAATGAGATTTCATGGCATTTTAGTTTGTAATAGTTCTTAATGGCTCACTTCCATTAACTATTACTGTCCGTTACTTAAAGAAATGAACAATAGTCGCCTAGAAATCACTGTATAGAAACACTTTCTGCGTGAGAGATGTTGGATGATAGACCTCCGATAGCCTGTTGTTCTCCAGTTTTCTGGCAATAAAATAAATCTTTGTGATGATTTAGTCAGCATGTCAGGCTCAGAGCGTTATCTGCGGGTCTGTGGTCCGTGTGCTCGGATCAGATGATTCATCTTCCCGCGGTTCGGTTATTTCTCGGCCTCTCGTCTCCGGATATTCAGCGCTCTCGTCCGGCCCACACCTGTTATTCATTCTCTGAGCTTTCCTTCAGAGGCTCTGGGGTTTGAGCCGAGCTCTGCCGCTCAGGATGACAAATAGATCCAGTGAAACACACAGAACACTCATCCTCCTCCAGCCTTCAGCTTCTCCATCACTGAGAGCTAACCTGATCACAAGAGTTCTGAGTCGAAATCCATAATCTCCCTCTCTATCTATCTCTCTATCTCTCTCTCTCTATCACTCTATCTATCTATCACTCCATCTATCACTCTATCTATCTATCACTCTATCACTCTATCTATCTATCTATCTATCTATCTATCTATCTGTCTGTCTGTCTGTCTGTCTATCTATCTCTCTCTATCACTCTATCTATCTATCACTCCATCTATCACTCTATCTATCTATCACTCTATCTATCTCTCTCTCTCTCTATCAATGCTCATATCTATCTATCTATCTATCTATCTATCTATCTATCTATCTATCTATCTATCTATCTATCTATCTATCTATCTATCTATCTATCTATCTATCTATCTGTCTGTCTGTCTGTCTGTCTCTCTCTCTCTCTTTATCTATCAATGCTCATATCTATCTATCTATCTATCTATCTATCTATCTATCTATCTATCTATCTATCTATCTATCTATCCATCCATCCATCCATCCATCCATCCATCCATCCATCCATCCATCTGTCTGTCTCTCTCTCTATCTATCAATGCTCATATCTATCTATCTATCTATCTATCTATCTATCTATCTATCTATCTATCTATCTATCTATCTATCTATCTATCTATCTATCTATCTATCTATCTATCTATCTATCTATCTATCTATCACTCTATCTATCTATCTATCTATCTATCTATCTATCTATCTATCTATCTATCTATCTATCTATCTATCTATCTATCTATCTATCACTCTATCTATCTATCTATGCTCATATCTATCTATCTATCTATCTATCTATCTATCTATCTATCTATCTATCTATCTATCTATCTATCTATCTATCTATCTATCTATCTATCTATCTATCTATTCCTCACTCAGTGAATGAAACATTCGGTCATGTGACAGTAAAAGTATTGCATACTTTTTTTCATTGTATGGTTTATACAGTATATGCATTCCTCCAGTATTCTAAACGTTATCGACTGAGTAATGCACGTATATTTGACATGCTTCTCTTTCATTACAGCTCTGATGCGCGGTTCATCAGTTTTCATCAGCTCAGTGTTGTCTCGTCCTGCGTCATCCATATGATCACATAAATGTCAGCGCTGTTTTCTCATGTCTCGATCTAATCCCTCATCCTCTCCGTTGCTAAGCATCACGGGCCGAAACCCGAGCAGATTTAAATGATGGATCTCCCGATGGAGGCTCATACGCTTGACCAGCCCAACTACACTTTCATTTCACCTTTCATACCCTGTGCCTCTCTTTATACTGCGCTTTTCTGTCTCAGGGCCATTTTCTTCAATATCTCGGCCCGCGTCTTCTTAAAGTGCTGTGCCGAGGGTTTGTTTGCTGGGGTGTGGCAAATGCAAGCTTTTATTGTTGTCTATTTATTTTAATAGAGCACAAGTCTTATTAACTTCATGGCAGGTTTCCTCGTTCTGCGTGAGTGCTCTTTATAGACTGTAGATTTGCCTGCTCAGTGGTTTCCTTTTTATTGAGGGAACATTTGCATATAACTAATTCCTCCTCGAGCTCGAGCTGGAGCTCGCTGTGAAGTCCCGGGACTGAAGAGCCCGTCCTCCCGTCGCCCCAGCTCTCGAATGCATTGTGAAAGCGCCAGAAAACCAAAGGCCCTCAAAGCCAAGAGTTTACAGCATGTTGCATCACTTGGAGAAAAGCAAAGCTTTTTATGAGAGTTTAACCTCTGTAACATCTCCTTTTTATGTTTGTGAGAAAAGGAAAAGGAAAAGGAAGCAGGGAGTCTCTAGACAGCCGGGTGTTTAATTTGAGCGAGCGAGTCGGGTCACAGAGACGGTTCGAGCTGTTTGTGTGTTTTTTTTGGCATCGCTCGAGGCTTCGCAGGGTGGAGAGTGTTTGCTGCTGATAGTTCCTAACAGGTTTTGTGGGTCAGTAAGTAATAAAGATGGTTTCGGGGAATGTTTGACCCCTTGAGGATTTCCGTTAATGACTTGATTAAACTTTAACCTCGTGTTGATAAATATGAACATATTTTAGGCTTAAGCTGAAGCAATAATCAAACTCTCTCCTGCGCTGCCCTCTTTCTGTCCAGAAATCTTGAAGGAAAAAGTTAGAAAAATTGATTGATTCGAGTCCTTGAGCAGAAGTCAATGTGTTGCAGCTGTAAATCTCTCTCTCTCTCACTCTCTCTCTCTCTCAATAGTATATATATACATTTAAAAAATACAGTAAAATCAGTAAAAATGTGAAATATTATTACAATTTAAAATTGTAAAGTGTAATTTATTCCTGTGATCAAAGCTGAATGTTCAGCATCATTACTCCAGTCTTCAGTGTCACATGATCCTTCAGAAATCACTCTAATATGATGATTTGATGCTCAAGAAACATTTCTGAATATTATCAGTGTTAAAAAAGTTTGCATTTATTTGAAATGTTTTGTAAAATTATAAAATGTCTTTATTGTCACGTTTGATTAATTTTATGCTTTTAAAAGAAAATCTTAACAACAGAAACTGATTTAGCTCATTTGAATCTTGATTAGCTTGTATTTTGGTAAACAAAAATCAGTTTTGTACAATTAACTAAACTAAAATAGAGATGAACAGCAGGTTGTAACTACAAAATAGGCATAAAGACTCAATTGAATCACATTTGTTTGTTTGTTTTTTTGTATCGGTTCATTTAAATAAACCATTCCAATGCGCCAACGTGCTGAAATGAATCAGACTCCACAGTGCTATATATGAGAGAGAGAGAGAGAGAGAGAGAGAGAGAGAGAGAATTGTGATTTGTTACAAAAAGGCAAAGTCGCAATTACCTTTATTAGTTTTTATTCCATTGCAAAAAAAGTCAGAATTGTGAGAGGTAAACTCAGAATTCCGAGAAAAAGTCAAAATTGTGAAATTTAAACTCCAAATTCTGCGGCAAAAAGCCAGAATTGTGAGATTTAAACTCCAAATTCCAAGAAAAATGTAAAAATTGTGAGATTTAAACTCACAATTCCGAGAAAAAGTCAGAATTGTGAGAGGTAAAGTCAGAATTGTGAGAGGTAAAGTCAGAATTGTGAGAGGTAAAGTCAGAATTGTGAGATATAAAGTCAGAATTGTGAGATATAAAGTCAGAATTGAGAGATATAAAGCCAGAATTGTGATATAAAGTCAGAATTGTGATATAAAGTCAGAATTGTGAGATATAAAGCCAGAATTGTGATATAAAGTCAGAATTGTGATATAAAGTCAGAATTGTGAGAGGTAAAGTCAGAATTGTGAGATATAGAGTCAGAATTGTGAGATATAAAGTCAGAATTGTGAGATATAAAGTCAGAATTGTGAGATATAAAGCCAGAATTGTGAGAGGTAAAGTCAGAATTGGGCGATATAAAGCCAGAATTGTGAGATATAAAGCCAGAATTTTGAGGTGTAAAGCCAGAATTCCGAAACAAAAAGTCAGAATTCCAAAATGTAAACTCAAAATTCCGAGAAAAAAAAGAAATCTAATTAGTGAAAAAAAAACACATTTGTAACACATTACATTTTTTAATCCATTCTGGAAAAATGCATCCATATTCTGATGCTTGATTTTAATGCATTTAAGCTCGCTAAAACAAACAGCTGAGGTCAGCAGGTGAAGAATGAACTGATCTCAAGATGTCAAATGTGCTCGAGTAGAATAAGTTAATGGGGCTTAACTTATATTGAACCTGGAACAATCGTTTGAAAAGACTTAGTGAAAAGTAACTTAACTTACTAGCTTAATTTAACCCTTGTGAAGTTCTGATGACAGAATCAGCAGCTCAGTTGTGTGTGTGTGTGTGTGTGTGTGTGTGTGTGTGTGTGTGTGTGTGTGTGTGTGTGTGTGTGTGTGTGTGTGTGTGTGTGTTTCTGGCAGTAGCGGAGCCGGTTGCCAGGCAAAGTTTGACGAGTTTGATGCTATTTTCAGTGTGATATCTAATTCCGTTTGCTATCAGGAATAAAAAAAAAAAAAAAACGCTTTTTCCTCGCACTTTTGACGCAGTGAATATCTGAATTATGCATGTGTCAACCTGGCAACCTTCGCTGATGATAACTAATGCCATTATACAAGAGCTAGACGCGGACGGAGCAGAGAGAGTTTAATTGAATTTTTTAATGAGTCCTCACTTTAAGTCGCTCTGCCAGCCTGCCTCAAACACGATAACGGTTCCTAATAAAGAAAATCAAAGTTGTGCTTCCCTCCTAATGAGATTGAAGGTCTGGCAACCTCATTTAATGCGTTACAGAGGAGAGAACAAATATTTGATGGGAAAAGGGATGGAGGGAAAGAAAACAGTAACAAAATAGGGAGGAAGAAGAATAAAATAACTTTATTGGAGCCATTAATCTCTGTGGCGCTGATCCAAATGGGTCTGGTATAATGCGATGCCTTTACTGTTTTGACTAATAGTTTAAAACAATGCATCAATTTAGCATTATATGCAATTATTATACTAAACCATGTTCAATTCAATTCAATTCACATTTATTTAGCGCTTTTCACACTACACATCGTTTCAAAGCAGCTTCACAGAAAATGCATTACAATTTAGAGTGATCTGTTAATGTGAATATTTTGTTCTGAGTCTTGTAAAGTCCTATTCGGACGGGATTAGCTTTACCAGGGTAGATGGAGTACTGTAATTTTACCACAGGACGTCTGGAATATTAATGGCCAATTCGCACGGGATAAGAGATCTCAGTAAAACTACCAACTCGATTTGCGCATCGCGTTGCTTCCTGATATCACGTGCGCAAACACATATAACCTATATTTATATATATATAAAGCAGTTATGTCCGGTCGAACGATGTATTAATTAACTTCATATTGGATTGTGTTGGTAATAGCCACTAATGCTAAAAGATGTTTCGTGCCTCTAACGAGTGCGTTCGATCTTCTCTCTGATCTGAATGGTGTGTGTGTGAAACACTTGAGTTTTGCCACAGACTCGTTCCAGCGACCAGAACGCAACTGATGCTTTATCAAGCGTCTCCATACTTGAAAAAACGCGTGAAATTACTTTTAAACACAAAATGACGGAATATTTACATACATATTTACAGCGGGTGTATTCGCACGAGATTAGCATCACCTGAGGTCATTTTTCCGGACCTTTTTACTGAAGGTGAAAGCCTCCGTAATCTTTCCTGACATTGTCCGTGATGATCACTGAGACGCACATTCAGACGGGACTAAAATCACGGAGAAGCTCTGGTGATTATTACTCTACCCCTCCTCTCCGTGTTACACTAGTGCCGTCCGATATAGGGCAAAAGGCTATATTCATTATCTTTACCACAGATATTAACATGAATAAATAATGACCTTTTTTTACATTCCGTTTAAATAGTCGCTGCCATTTTAAACAAAACAAATAGTTACATTAATAAAAATGAAGTTCGATTCACCGAAGCTTGCGGTTTGAACTGATTCGCAAAGCGACTGAAATCTAATGCTGTTTAATTTTAGATGTTGCTTGATCACAAAATCATCGCACACATATCTGAATATTCAATATATCAGCCATAGCAGAAGACCGAGACCTGCGTGAACCTGATTGAACCTGACTGAGAGAAAATCCCCGACTGTGACAAAGTCTAAGTCAGACTGAGAAAGATAATCAATGCTGCGCCTGAAAGGACAAAAGCCACATCAAACGTGACGACTTTCCTTTTGTCACAGGGTAAAACACTTGAGAGAAAACAGACGCTCTCAGTGCTTTGTCCAGTGAGTGAGAATCAAAGGAAACGTGTGCGGCGAATCTGATTTGAAGATACGGTCAAGGAATGACAATAGCCTTTGTGTGTCTATTGACAGAATGAGCGGGTGATCTGGGAAACGTGACGGGACGATCACTTGATTAAGCCCGTGTGTTTATACCCGTCAGTCGCGGGCCGCTCTCCTCCTCTAATGACAGCATGATGAAAGCGCTGAGGTTTGAATGACACTCTCAGTTACGGGTCGGGCTTTAATCTTCGGGTAACCTGGCCTTTCGCTGCTCTGGGATGAAGCTCTTCCTTTGAAGGATGACACCAGGCCGCCTGATCCTGTGGGAAACCTTTAATATACCTGGGAAGGATTCGGGAAGAATAGAGCTGTGTCTCTCTATACCGCTTTATCAAATCATTGCTCGAATCACTGCTTCTTTCTAGCTTTCTTTCTTTCTTTCTGACTACCAGGATTATTATTGTTAACTAGAACTTTATTTCAACTAGTTATGAACTTAGTTTATTTCTCAATATTCTCAAAAAAAAAAAATATATATACAGTGAGGAAAATAAGTATTTGAACACCCTGCTATTTTGCAAGTTCTCCCACTTAGAAATCATGGAGGGGTCTGAAATTGTCATCGTAGGTGCATGTCCACTGTGAGAGACATAATCTAAAAAAAAAATCCAGAAATCACAATGTATGATTTTTTAACTATTTATTTGTATGATACAGCTGCAAATAAGTATTTGAACACCTGAGAAAATCAATGTTAATATTTGGTACAGTAGCCTTTGTTTGCAATTACAGAGGTCAAACGTTTCCTGTAGTTTTTCACCAGGTTTGCACACACTGCAGGAGGGATTTTGGCCCACTCCTCCACACAGATCTTCTCTAGATCAGTCAGGTTTCTGGGCTGTCGCTGAGAGAAACACGGAGTTTGAGCTCCCTCCAAAGATTCTCTATTGGGATTAGGTCTGGAGACTGGCTAGGCCACGCCAGAACCTTGATATGCTTCTTACAGAGCCACTCCTTGGTTATCCTGGCTGTGTGCTTCGGGTCATTGTCATGTTGGAAGACCCAGCCTCGACCCATCTTCAATGCTCTAACTGAGGGAAGGAGGTTGTTCCCCAAAATCTCGCAATACATGGCCCCGGTCATCCTCTCCTTAATACAGTGCAGTCGCCCTGTCCCATGTGCAGAAAAACACCCCCAAAGCATGATGCTACCACCCCCATGCTTCACAGTAGGGATGGTGTTCTTGGGATGGTACTCATCATTCTTCTTCCTCCAAACACGTTTAGTGGAATTATGACCAAAAAGTTCTATTTTGGTCTCATCTGACCACATGACTTTCTCCCATGACTCCTCTGGATCATCCAAATGGTCATTGGCAAACTTAAGACGGGCCTTGACATGTGCTGGTTTAAGCAGGGGAACCTTCCGTGCCATGCATGATTTCAAACCATGACGTCTTAGTGTATTACCAACAGTAACCTTGGAAACGGTGGTCCCAGCTCTTTTCAGGTCATTGACCAGCTCCCCCCGTGTAGTTCTGGGCTGATTTCTCACCTTTCTTAGGATCATTGAGACCCCACGAGGTGAGATCTTGCATGGAGCCCCAGTCCGAGGGAGATTGACAGTCATGTTTAGCTTCTTCCATTTTCTAATGATTGCTCCAACAGTGGACCTTTTTCACCAAGCTGCTTGGCAATTTCCCCGTAGCCCTTTCCAGCCTTGTGGAGGTGTACAATTTTGTCTCTAGTGTCTTTGGACAGCTCTTTGGTCTTGGCCATGTTAGTAGTCGGATTCTTACTGATTGTATGGGGTGGACAGGTGTCTTTATGCAGCTAACGACCTCAAACAGGTGCATCTAATTTAGGATAATAAATGGAGTGGAGGTGGACATTTTAAAGGCAGACTAACAGGTCTTTGAGGGTCAGAATTCTAGCTGATAGACAGGTGTTCAAATACTTATTTGCAGCTGTATCATACAAATAAATAGTTAAAAAATCATATATTGTGATTTCTGGATTTTTTTTTTTAGATTATGTCTCTCACAGTGGACATGCACCTATGATGACAATTTCAGACCCCTCCATGATTTCCAAGTGGGAGAACTTGCAAAATAGCAGGGTGTTCAAATACTTATTTTCCTCACTGTATACAAATAACACAACCGAATTAATAAAACTTTAAAATTACAGTAAAAAAAAAAAAAAAACTATTAAAACTATAATCGTATATCAATGACACTAAAATAACAATGTTGTTTACTTGAATAATTATGTTTTAAATGTTTACTTAAAGCAATACTACTGCTATTGTCACGTTTGGTTTTGAGGTTTAATGTCTTTTATTTTGTAATTTTCATAGTCATGGTTTCCTGGTTTATCATGTGATTCCCTTATCCAGTCATGTGATCTTGCCATGAGCTCCCTCTGTTCACGTGTCATGTGCTGATTGGTTCCCTCATTTCATGTGTCACGTTCTTATTGGTTCATTGTTCACTGCTTTCAGGTGTGTCGCAAAACCAACAATTAGGCAATATAAATATTTACCTTTTTAAATAAAGGATTTAGGATTAAAAGTATTAAAAGCATTTTTGTTAACTAAAGCAAAGCTGAAATAAAATACAAGCATTAGATGAAAAATTTGAAACGTTGCCTTGGCAACGAACTGAAATAAGTTAAAGTTGAAGCACTAAAACAACTGAAAACTGAAAAATATAAATAAATCTAAATAGTAATATAAAAAAATTATTAAAAAAACCCCAGAAAATATCAAATTATTTACAAATATTAACAAACATTATAATAGTATATCAATAATGCTAAAATAATAATGCTGTTGTTTACTTGTATAATTTCTTGAAAAAAATGTTTATTAAGAAATACTGTTGTAAAATAACTTTTCAAAATGTATATTAATTGAACTTTTTAAAGGGGTGGTTGATTATGCTTTCACTTTTCTAACTTTAGTTAGTGTGTAATGTTGCTGTTTGAGCATAAACAACATCTGCAAAGTTACAACACTCAAAGTTCAGAGCAAAGGGAGATATTTGCTTTAAAGAAATCGTTTTTTAAGGACTACAACAAACGGCTGGTAGAGACTACACCACATTCCTCTCGGGTTAGTGACATCACCAACCCTAGAATTTACATAAACCCCGCCCCCGGAACACGATTTATAGATTATCAAGACAGAATATGCTAATCAATGACTAGGAGATAACTACACATCAGCTTCATAACTTCATCAACTAACCATTCAGAAATGTCCTGTTGCTTCTGCATGTTGTCACTTCTTCTTGAGTCTCGTATCCATCATTAAACATAAACATTGACATTTTCAGTGCATGTCTGTGTGAGGTAAAAGGACACGAGCTGTTGAAGCTCCGCCCCCTGTGCCGGGAGCAGCGGCTCATTTGCATTTAAAGGGGACACACACAAACACTCAAAAAGTGACAACTTTAACATGCTATATAAAAATATCTGTGGGGTATTTTGAGCTGAAACTTCACATTCACACTCAGAGACTTATTTTACATCTTGTGAAAAGGGCATTATACAGGTACCACCCCTTTAACTAAAGGACTCAGAGGTCAGCAGTGGATCCTCACGCTGAACCGGCAGAGTGTGTTTCTTGAGCTCTTGTTCGCAGCAGAAATGCATTAATGTTTCATGGTTGCGCTCAGCATCAGAGCGTTCCCTCCAGTGCGTTTGACTGCAGATGTATCGATTAAAGAGATTAACCATTACTGAATTCCTCATAGACTCTCTGAAACATTCATTTCCTCACGCAAAATCTATCTATCTATCTATCTATCTATCTATCTATCTATCTATCTATCTATCTATCTATCTATCTATCTATCTATCTATCTATCTATCTATCTATGCTCTTATCTATCTATCTATCTATGCTCTTATCTATCTATCTATCTATCCATCCATCCATCCATCCATCCATCCATCCATCCATCCATCCATCCATCCATCCATCCATCCATCCATCCATCCATCCATCCATCCATCCATCCATCCATCCATCCATCCATCCATCCATCCATCCATCCATCCATCCATCCACTTTTATGTTCCACAGAGGAATTAGGTTTATATGGGTGGGACATATTATATAGAGCTTGTCTTCCAGTGTTTAATATCCAGTGTAGACTGTCGTTAGATCACAGTCATGAATCATGATTTACTTGCTTGGCACTTCAAGCATACTTAATTTAAAGTGTGTTAAAAGTGAATAGTCAGCTTTTAGAAGTGCATTAGCACAGGGTAAGTAAATGTTTTTTTGAAAGAAATGAATTTTATTCAGCAAGCATGCAGTAAATTGATTAAATTGCATTAAATAGAAGTGGAAGTAAAAACATTTATGTTATAAACATAAATGCTGGTCTTTTGAACTTTCTATTTATCAAAGAATCCTGAAACAAAATGAATCAGTTTCCACACAAATATGAAGCAGCATGACTGTTTTCAACACTGATAATAATCATAAATGTTTCTTGAGCATCAAATCATCATATTAGAGTGACTTGTGAAGGATCATGTGACACTGAAGACTGGAGTAATGATGCTGAAAATTCAGCTTTGATCACAGGAATAAATTATACGTTAAACTATATTCAAACAGAAAACAGTTATTATAAACTGTAATAATATTTCACTGTTTTTACTGTATATTTGAGCACATACACTGAAAAAAATTATTCGTTGAATTTAATAAAAAAAAATTATGGTAAGTGGTCCTTGATTTTAGCTACATTTAAACAAATGCATTAAGTTGAACTTAAATTGATTGAAATGTAGCTAAAATCAATTGTGTGCAACCACTTACCATAAATGTTTTTATTAAATTCAACGAATCATTTTTTTCAGTGTACGTGCAGACTATTTCAACAACATGAAAATATCTGACCTCAAACTTTTGTACAGTATAGATGAAATGCGAGGCACAAAAGTCAAATTCTGATTTCACAGGGTCTTTAACTGAGTTTGAGAATCACTGTGAACAATTAAGCGAGCGCTGAAAGACGCATGCTGTGTGTAATAACTGCACCTGTTCGCTGCACATTTCTCCATCTCTAAGAAGACTCCCTGGAGTTTATTCTGACATGCTCTTTCTAAAATTATAATTACAAATCATGTTCTTTTCAGAAGCTCCCTGACGGTGCATATTCAACTTTTAGCAAACCAGTAAGCGATTCTGGCCGTCTTTCCCCATCCGACCCGTCTGAGTTCTGCAGCACGGGTGCATTTCGGTACGAGACCCAATTAAAGGAAAGAGCGGCCCAGTTTTCTGCAGCCAGCATATATCATCTCCTGTCAGAAGAGCCTTTCTGCAGTGGAAGCCAGAGAAACATCCAGTCCAACACAGATCTGTCAGGAAATCACGCCTCTCCAATCTAAAGGCTCATCATAAATCCGGCAAACAAGCAGGAGAACGTGTGTGTCTGAGTCTTGAAGATGGCGGCCTGACACAAGCTGCTCGCTCCAGTTCCCTGTTTCCTCTGCGTGTTTTCATGTTAGGATGGTAAAAATACAACAGAGTCAAACACTTCCCTCTAACAATGTGCCATAAGGTACGCGTCGCTATTTCTGTTGCGAAATAGAGTTTGTTTATATTACTAACACTAATTATTAAAGTGTCACACTGCAGCATTTGTGTTTCAAACATGATTCCTCATTCCTTTTTACCACGTAAATACCATGCTATATGAACATGATAGTTACTTGATGATAAAAACACTTGTCTGTGCATTAGTGGTGTGAATTTTTTGTGATTCATCTTTATGGCAATAGCAGTCACTGAATCATTTATTGAACCAATTCATTTAAAAACACTGATTCATTCAGGAATGAAACAATGGACTGTCTTTATGAGTGAATCAGTGAATGATTTTTGAATGAATCGGTTGAGTGAATGATTCAAACACACTGATTCGTTTAGAAACAACATGTGTTTTTCATAGAGTGAGTGAGTCATTAAATCATTTATTGAACCAATTCATTTAAAAACACTGATTCATTCAGGAATGAAACAATGGACTGTCTTTATGAGTGAATCAGTGAATGATTTTTGAATGAATCGGTTGAGTGAATGATTCAAACACACTGATTCGTTTAGAAACAACATGTGTTTTTCATAGAGTGAGTGAGTCATTAAATCATTTATTGAACCAATTCATTTAAAAACACTGATTCATTCAGGAATGAAACAATGGACAGTCTTTATGAGTGAATCAGTGAATGATTTTTGAATGAATCGGTTGAGTGAATGATTCAAACACACTGATTCATTTAGAAACAACATGTGTTTTTCATAATGAATGAGTGAGTGAGTCACTGAATCATTTATTGAACCAATTCATTCAAAAACACTGATTCATAAATACTGAAGACTGGAGTAATGATGCTGAAAATTCGGGAATAAATTCCTTAAAATATATTCAAATTGCAAATAGTAAATGGTAATTATATTTCACGGTTTTTACTGTATTTTTGACCAAACAAATGCAGCCATGGTGAGCGGATATTAAAGATGGCTCTTTTTCTGTCATATTACACACATAAGGCAGGAAACTCTCTCTCTATTATTATTTATTATCTCCATTAGACCCACAAGTGCAATAAAGTGTCTTTTGTAGCTTCACCAACATACATTTTTATTTGATAAACCGTCTGTGATAGACAGTCATTGTGCTGCAGCAGAAATAGGATCAAGACAGACATTTGTCCAACATGATCGTAGTCGTTTTAAATACTGATTTAACTATGTGTGTGTGTGTGTGTGTGTGTGAGAGATGGCCTACAAAAAAGCACACGCAGCACTTATTGCTGGTTAATAAGGCTGTGTGACAACATGTCGCATTATGCAGAAACGAGTCTGGCTGAATAGCTACAATTCGCATCACAAACAAAAGCCACCAGAAAAATGAGACACAATGCGGAGGAAATGTCCTCCACCGAGACGAGACGCTTCTCTAGGGGACGGCAGTAATTGCCTTGATGTCTTCAGACGGATGCTGGCACACAAACTTTTGTGAAGCGCGTCTGCCGTACCCCTGCGTGCACCAGCTTGAAGTATTATGTACACTGATAATGTGGTACTCTGTGTCTGAACAAACAGTCTTTTGGGGCTCATCTCAAATCTCTGTAATAGTCTGCCTTAGTTTTCAGGGATGTAAATAGACGCCGATAGCCTTCCATGGCCCTCATTCTGATCTCGATGTCAACCATAGTATGGTAATTGCATTCTGATTCTTTACATTGTAATTAATCAACACTTAGCAACTGGTTTAGATTTCAAAATGTCATCAAACCCTGGGTTACACTTTATTTTAAGGTGTCATTGTTACAGTGCAATTATATATTTAAGTACTGAGTAATATTAAGCAACTACATGTACTTACTATAGGGTAAGGGTAGGATTAGGATTTGGTTGCATGTAATTATGCATAATTTACTATGGTAAGTACATATGTAACAAGGACACTGTAAAATAAAGTGTTACCAAACCCTGTTGTGAAACTAATTTCACCTCCTATTTCTCAGAGATATCTCACTTCTCAGTGGAGGGACAGAAGCCGTGATTGAAGAGGTTTTCCAGCGTTATTGAGAAAGAATTGAAACCTCTTTCAAGCCCCAGAAATGTTCTAGTGACCCTGAGCTGGATTATCTACTGGAAGTGGCCGGTAATCTTTCCACTGAAACCACATTCACTCCGGATCAAACCACTGCTAATGACATTAGAGCAGAAGATGCGCTTACCTGCTGAACGTGCGTCAGGGAGACGGTGACATCGACAGACGAGAGAAAGAGAGACAAAAAAAAAAAAAAATTAGATTTAAATTCACACTTCACAAACACATCTATGACTGCACACTACCCTAACAGCCCACATGCCTTCTAACCATAATGCAACACTCAAGTGACAGATTTGGATCACTACATAGACAGTAACTCAGCATGCAACATAAATAGTGCCAATCGTGTAAAGCTCATGGGAGATTTGACTCACACCTGATTACAGTAAAGAGGGCACAATACTAGCTAGAACTACATAGCATTTACATTTACATTTATTCATTTAGCATACTCTTTTATTCAAAGCAACTTACAAAAGAGAACAATAGAAGCAGTTAAACTAACAATAGGACAACAATACGCAAGCGCTATGACCCTTCCCAGTTTAATCTAACGCAGTACGTGTGTGTTTTGTTTGTTCTTAGATAACAGATATAGAATAGAAGATAAAGTGTTAGTATAAACGGATCAAGTGTTGCCGAAAAAGATGCGTCTTCATCGCACAGCACATACAAATAGTGGTGTTAATATATTAAAGGGGACCTATTATGCAATATTCACTTTTATAAGGTGTTTAAACACTGATGTGTGTCCGCAGAGTGTGAGAACAACCAGCCTATAGTGGTACAAATCCACTTGCTCTTTTTTTATATATATAATTCCCATAAAACAAAAGCAGTCTCTTCAAACGAGCTGATTCAGATTCCCCCATATTAATGACGTCATTGTAGGGAGAAGCCCCGCCCACAGCCGGTGACGATCTGCCCTATTAGCATAGACACACCCACTTTTGTCTCCTCACTGTAGCAGCTGGAGTTGTACAATGTCTGTGCCAAAGAGGCATTACAAGTGTTGTGTTTTGGGACGTACCAATGCACACTAGAGTCTCCATAGACTCCCGCCATCTGAGTCACTGAGGACGTCGTGGTTATATTTAAATGTTGAAGGAAATGTCTAAAGTCGTATACATTTGCGCCAATCATTTCGCGCCGGACTGCTTCACAAACAAGGGTCTTTTCAATGCTGTATTTTCAAAAAGGTTGATTCTGAAAGATGGGTCAATACCAACGCTTCGTGCGCAAACTCCGGTTCGAACATATAAGTCTGAACATCGCTACTTAACACTGCTTTCTGGCATTTTCAGTGCATGGGATTGAGCTATTTTGCCGGTATGCCGGAGCATAAGCTCTTGAAGCTCCGCCCTCTTCTTGAAAGGGGGACGGGAGCATTAGCTCATTTGCATATAAAGGGACACAAAAACGGCATGTTTTCGCTCACCCCAAAAAGTGGCAATTTTAACATGCTATAAAATATGACCTGTTGGGTACTTTAAGCTAAAACTTCACATACACACTTTGGGGACATCAGAGACTTATTTTACATCTTTTAAAACTAACTTTAGCTGGAAAATAACTTTATTAAAGAACCGCTATAAAGCCAAAACAATCTTACGTTAAATTATACATTTATCTCTGTAAAGCTGCTTTGAGACAATCTACATTGTTAAAAGCGCTATATAAATGAAAATGACTTGACTTGACTTGACTTAAAAAGGGGCGTATAGGTCCTCATTAAAATAATAGGTAACGCTTTCTTTCAATAGTCCCTTTTAGACAGTCTACTAATTACTTAAGTAACTTTTCAACTACGTCAACTAACTCTCATTAGAGTATTAGTAGACCGTCTTAATACCTGCTAAAATGTTAATTTGATGGTCACCAACAGACATTCTACCGACTATAAGTAACTTTAAAAGTGCAAGTCAACTAAATCTGCTAACACGAACCCTAACCCAACAGTCTACTAATCCTCTAATGACTGCTAGTTGATATGTAGCTGCAAAGTTTCTTTTAAAAAGTAGAATGTCTGAAGCAGACTATCAAAAATAAAGTATACTTTTTATTTAACCATGTTATTAGTCAACCACTCATCTGCCATCTTCTCTTGTAACAATGCATTCTGGGACTTCCATTACTGAAGGAAACATACAATGCTGCCTTGGATAATGGCTCAAAACATAGTATAACGCAGCATAATGTGATGGTCTATCTTCTGGAACAGCCTAAAAATGCTGTCTAGGTAGTCAGCTCACTACACTTTAAAATAGAGTTATCGTCTCAGTAAATTTCAGTGTTAAATGCAGCAGAGTGCCATAAAGTGTTCTGCCGCGTCCTCTCAGTAACTGTAAATAAATCCCAGCTGTGTGCTCAAGAAAGAATATGATCATTTCTGGAGTCCCTAAAGGCTCATGAACACCCGGTGTGCGTGTTAGATCACGCTGTGATTCGGGAGCCAGCAGGAGCCCTGGCCTCTCAAACGTCCCGCAGTAGAGTAGAGCTCTGGAGCGAGCGAGACCCTGGGGCTGAACACGTGCATCTACTCACAAAGGCCTTGCCAGAGGCAACTAATCCTGAAGTCAAAACTCATTCAGATGGAGTGGACAGTCTGTTACCAGACGCTGCATTCACAGTGGCTACGTTTACATGCACAACTTCTGTTTCATTTGGACTGAATTGATTACAATTGATGAATCCGAACGTAGTGTTTACATGAACGCTAAACATGTGATCGGGGTTGATGAGCGCGTTTATACGTCACGAGCTTCAACTCGGAATAGATTTTTTTACATGCACGAGTTTCCTGCTGTTTGCACATAATAACCATTCTCATACATTGGTTCTTTATTTGTTTTAAACAGCAGACTTAATATTTATCCATTTCTGGTCATAATTTGGAGACAATGAGCATATGAACCGTTGTGCCGCTGCTTATATTTATCACGCAGTAAAAATGCGTCTGTGGATGAGAATCCGAAACAAGGACTGGTGGGACGTTGTCCTGCTCCAATTTTAGAATGACGGGACACTCATTTATACGACACTTTATTCAACAGGAAGAACAGCTCGTTCCTCGTGTCATACGTCATTACGCTATTTCTACATCACTGCACGTGCGCAGCCCTTTCAGTTTCGGTTTTCAATCCGATCAAGTGTTTACATGCTCTCTCGATCGGATTAGAAAAGGAATAAACCACCTCTTTTAATCCGATCGCAAATTTCATTCGGATCGAGCTCAATCCGATTACTAACGGATTATTTGGTTGCATGTAAACGTAGCCAGTGAGTCGCAATTATGATGTTATTTAAGATGGAATTTTTAAGTTATGTCAAGGTCCCTTTAAGGCAAGTCATTTCACTCGGTGGCCATCTTTGAAATCATAGGAAAATCATGAAATCATATCTCAGGCAAGATTCTAAAGGCTTAATTCAAGTGTGCTATTATACTTCTTTTAAACAAAAAATAAGAAAGTATACTTTCCGTCTACTTTTTATGTACTTCTCAGAAATATACTTAAAATTGCACTTAAGTATACTTATACTGAAGACAATTCCAAGTATATTTGGCCTATACTTGTACTCAATCTTTTGATCAAGATATACTCACTTGCATACTCACAAGATAAAGGCTACTTGACTCTCCACCGCAGCTCTTTCATTCACGTTTGTGCATATTAATTGATTAACTTGCACATATTTTTGTGCAAGTTAATCAAGCCACTTTAATTTGTATAACACGTTTCACAATGCATATACTTTCAAATCAGCTTTACAGAAAATGCACGTTTTAATGTCACATCTGGTATTAAGGGGAATAAAAAAAAATGTTTTCAGTCACACAAAGCGATCATTTGACTTGGATTATTCCTTCACTGTATAGAAAACAGTGGCATGAACATTTATCATCATATTTCCCTTTGTGTTTAACAGAAGAAGGAAAGTCATATGAGTTTGGAATGAATTATTCCCTTAAGAAATGGAGTTCCGGCTCCTTTCTGCAGTTTCTTGGCAAAAAATGTCGAGGGTAAAGAAAAATGAAGAGATAAAAAAAGGTATTAATTTATACCTCATTTTCATTCCTGAAATAGAAACAGCCTGGAATATGTTATTAATAAAGAATTAATATATTCATATTTTATCACCTTGTTCAGGCACCTTGGCAATTAATCTGGGCTCATATTAAACAGAATCTGACCGGTTTCTTCTCAGAGACGATCTGTTAATAATTCACTCCATCACACCTGCGATCACACACACTGCCGCAGACACAGACGCTAATTAAACCCCAGCGACCAATCAGGGTCATGCTCTGGATGGAGGATTTGCATAATCAGAGAGGGACAGAATGAGGAATAACAAAAAGTGAATTGTGCCATTATTCTACACTGTACAAAGACCCAGGACTGCTGGGATCGGAAATTAAAACACTCCGAGTCACGACACAAGACCTCATGGAGACCTTAAGATCCACCTGAAGTTGGTTTATGGTGTTGATGAAATATCCAGGTTATTTAGAGTTTCGAGAGACACTTTCTTGCAGAGTTTAGTTCCTAACCCTAAGACCTTGATTCGTTGATTCAGGTGCGTTTAATTAGTTCTCGCGAGAGCACAAGTTGAATTTGCTCAGCGAGTTACTCTGGCGTCGAGTAATGATACTCATTAAATATGCCCTTGTATCCGAGCTGCACCAATCACATCGGGTTATCTGATATAGGCGGGCCAGAGGCGAGATGACGACAGCGCTGTGACGTCGAAGTCATTAGTAAACATTGCGACATGGCTATGGATGAACACCAGTTGTTTGAAACGGCTTTGGCCGCCACAATGAACGAGTTAGACTTGGCTTTTTGTCTAAAAGAGGAACAGAAGACGCCGCTCGAATCCTTCCTTTGCAAGAAGGGCGTTTTTGCTGTTTTGCCGACCGGATACGGTAAGAGTCTAATCTACCAGTTAGCTCCGCTGGTCGCTAAGCGTATGGGGCTTGTTGTGATTGGTCGTAGTGTTATCCAATTGCGTGCAATGAGATTTTCAAATGCATGCTTGGTGCCGCCCCTCGAGCTGGCCGAGTTTCATTAGTCGATGCCAGACCATTAATCTTTCAGATTTAGGTCTGGATTTCCAGGCTAGCGTTTAATTAGAGTTGGATCCAAACTCTGCAGGAATGTTGCTCTCAATGGGAACCCTGGTTCACAGCAACAGGTCACCCCAAAAGTGCAACTTTTGTCATCATTCATAAAGTGCATCAACCATAAAAGTAGTCCAATACAGTGTGTGTTTGTGTGGTGTGTGACTGCACGAGAAACACCTTCAGTTAATCTATTAAGTGTAATAACATTCCACACACACATACGCTTATTAACACTCATATAGTGCTGTGAAAACAACAAATTCCCATCTGAGTCACTTTATGAGGTCTCATATGTTTTGGTGTCACAGTTATTTATTTCCTGACTAAACTACACGACACATGACGGTTCCCAATACTGAACAATTCCACAGAGCATGAGTGCGAATATCGCTGGTTATTATGGCGAACGCAGGCTGAATACCAATGCCCAGATTCTGGGAGAATAATTAGGTGTCACAGACCGGCGTGCTGGATATCCAAATGCCCAGCGCAGCGGAAGCGAGCTGATTGGCATGGCTGGCGTGGGCACAGTGAAGGGTCAAATAATGAACAGAAATCTGTTTGTTGGTGCTTTTCTAAATGGAAATCACAGAGCGTGACTAACAGGCAGCCGTGTGTTTTCTGAAGCAGAACGCCCAGCGAGAGGGAACTAAAGCGCTCGTTTTTTTTGTTTTCAACGCGGAGGAAACAGGATATTGGACATACTTGGCATCCACACAGGCCAGGAAATTCGACTCATTGAACATCTCCGTCTAGAACCACATCTATTAGCCTTCATTAAAATGCAAACAGGTCGGTGATGAGGAGAATTGAACCTTTTGAAGAGAAACTGTAACTCCACTTGAATAAATTGCTACGGTATTGGCCCAGAGAGGAAGAAAGCAAGGAGAGTAAGTGCCAAGTGCTTAACTTTTAGTTTGACACATTTGCTATCACGTACTTCTCCAGAGCTAATTTCATTAGTGTTTTGCCCACATCAGCACAAGAATGCAGAGGTTTAGGCCCCGTTTACACGAAGGGAAGGCGCAGATATTTCCCTGCGGTTTGGCCTCTAATTTGCACGAAAACCCCATTTTTATCACAGAAAAAGATTATTTCTAAAAACTCCAGCCAAAGTGGAGATGTCTGATAACGCCGGTTATGTGTTGCCGTGTCAACTGGGAGAAACAGAGTTTTAGGTTCTCAAATGTCACATTATGCGCCAGAAAATGCTTAACGTCATGTGAGCGCCCGTGTCGTTCGTGTTATTCGTTGTTGTCGATTCTGAGGATTCTGATTGGCTTGCATGGCTTTATCCTTCTCCCTACACTGCCGCCAATAGGTTTGGAATAGTTATGATGGCGCTCGACGGCGTATTTATGCGGGTTGATGTAAATGACAACTATTGAAAACGGAGGGGGGGAAATATTCGTTTCTCTAAAACCCGGCTATGTGTAAATGCCTATGGCAGGTTCAGAAAGTAAAAGTCCTCCTCAGTATTTTGTTCCAATCACCTGGATTTACTAATTAGCAGTTCTTCAGCCAGGAGATAGAACTAATTAGTGAAATCATCTGGCTGAGTTTATGGGTGGATTAAACATATGGCAGGACTTTTACTTTCTGACCCCTGGACTTTACACCTCCGCAAGAATGAAGATGTTCAAGAACCGTTAATTTAACCGAACGCCAACATCCCGTTCCAGCATTTGTCTTCAAATCCCAACCCTGCACCTGAAATAATGGATTTCCTCAGGCAAAATATCGTCCTTTGATCATTGCTAACATGGAGATCTGAGGAAGTAAATGTGGCACTTATCATCATCATTTGGAGGTCATTTTTTACTTTCTCTCTCTTCACTTTTTTCTTC
Organism: Rutilus rutilus; assembly: GCF_951802725.1. Classification (NCBI taxonomy): domain Eukaryota; kingdom Metazoa; phylum Chordata; class Actinopteri; order Cypriniformes; family Leuciscidae; genus Rutilus; species Rutilus rutilus. Next base: position 48,065,828 of record NC_140213.1, read on the forward strand.
TTTTTCCCATTAGCTCTCCGACTGAGGTCAGAAACGGTGCCGACCGGAGCCTGATTTAATGATCCTCATCCCTGGAGATTTTATTCAGCCGCTTCCGTCTATCAGAACCAGCGACCCGCTGAACCCAAATGTGTTTAAACTCTCTGTTTGAAGGGATCTCACTGTATGAGACTGCGACAGAACGGACTCTCTCCGATACGCTTCAAACGCAACATCTACAGTTTCTGCACCGTTGCTTCTGCTGCTGCAAAAGTTTCACTTTTTGTTTTTAACAAGGCTCAAGTTTAAGTCTAACATCTGTAGATGGATACTTCAAGCTGGAGTTTCAAAGACACGGCTGTGATCCGAGACACACAGACCCCTGCTGTATGACGACGAGACAGAACATTGATTTGGAAGCAACTGATGTCAGTGCCAGAAACTATATATTTGATACCCGATAAATCATGACATTAGCTATGATGCACAGACATAAATCAGAGGTCAGCAAAAGTGTCTACTCCCATGCACTGTGTTCGGGAATACTACCAAACCACTCTTACTATTCGTGTTTGTGCTGTATATAGTATGCATACCGTTCACAGAATGCATGGCATAACCCAGATGATCTACTACATTTCCCACAATGCAACATGCTTCTGTTTTCAGTGCAAAAAATGAAGTCATATCTACTATGCTAAAAATGCAAAATAATCATTTTAATTTGCAAGATGATAACTGGACACCACTCACATGTGATGATAGCAGGGTTTGAAATGTTATCATTGCTTAATGCATATTGTTTTTATATTTTCATTCTGTCTGCATGCATAACGCAAAAACAGTAGGCCGTACACTGTGCCGTTAGCTGAAGATCCTAAAGCCCTTATTAGTTCTATGAGTATTTTATTTTCAGATTTTCTGTTAGTACAGCACTGCTAACGCTCGGTTCACTATATCCGTCTACAGTGCATCAGTTTAGGGCTTTAAATAAAAACGTATTCAATGGACTTTATTTGACAGCGGCCGTGATAAACTCTTCCAGTGAGCCGGATGCTGTCTCGTAAAGCGCTTGGGCTTGAGCGGCCAATCAGGAATCATAGGGTCAGTTTATGGCGGCCGTCAGTGTGCAATGAGTTACGGCATCAGCTCTGGATTTCAAAACACTCATAGAGGATGTCTTCAGATTGAAAAATAAAATAAAAATGGTGTAGAAACAAGTTTCACTCAGAATTACAATTACAAGTTTCACAATTACAAATGTAACAATGCAAGTAACATTGAATTACTTCCAATAATATTACAACTTAGAATTTTTTTTTTTTTGTTTACAGTGTATGAATGATGAAATGGAAAAGTGGTTAGGAATGAATGATGGTTATGAATGATGGTTAGGAAAGTTACATATTGTGGGTGGAGGTAGTTCCTTTATGTTTGTTCTTTCGTCCGGGATTAACTTTGAAATGATGGCTTCATTTACTTCCTATATATATATATATATTGTGGACAATAACTTGTTATACCGTTGAAAGAACTTTTTTGAAAGAACACATTTTTTTTGTGTTATTTTCCCAGGGACTGAGATCTTAACATAATTTGGGGGCTCGTCCGGGATAAAAAAAAAGTTATCAGAATATTGTTGTGCATGTAAACAGTGTTTCTCTTAAGATAGAAACTAAGACAAAATAGTTTAAAGCGATAAAATGAATGTGCATATCATCTCGGATCATTTGATCTTGCACTGTAGGGAAAGTCCAATGTACTGTAAAGTTTTTTGTTTTTTTTTACAGTATTTCGGGGTTTTGTTTTACCTATATTTTGAATTATGCATTGTATTGAGTTTTACTGTTGAAGGAAATGCCTGTAAATATAATGGAAAATATCCTAGTGGAAAATGACCAGTACCTTCTATGGATTTTTGTGAGGTGGAATTTGATGAGAAACGAGTTTATCTTGAGATCTCTGGCTTTTGATGGCAGACTTTGGTATTTGTGATATTGCACAAGCTGATGTTCTCTGGATCTCATTTCCTCTTGACCTTTAATTAATGATGTTTGTCAAGCAGATCACAGGAAAATATTGATATTTGTAGATCCTTTCCAATTAATTTATTCCAGGATCCCAATGTGCAAGAACCTTTGAGTTTGAAGTCATTCAGTTCTGACTGTCTTTTCATTGAATATCCTGAAATATGTCAGTAGTATAATGGGTGGTGAATGTTCATTCATGTTGACTTTAAAGTTAACAAGAGAAAATAGCTCGTCATTCACTAAATAAGAACTAATAAACAGAAATGGCTGCAGGGTGAGATCTTGTTTCTCTTGCTCGTTTTATTCGGTATGTCTAAAGATGCCCAGCATGGTGTTTTATTAGTGTGAGGTGGGCCGTCATAATTTCCCAGATGACCTTCAGCTAAAGCTCCTCATTCCACAACTTGTTTTGCTTTCAGACTCAGATTGAACATTAAGTGGCAACCAAACACAGTGTATCAAAAGCATCCTGAAATGTAACCACATTGTTGAAAGTTTTATCTTGCATTTTCTTTGACCTTGTATAGTTTTGTTCATTGTCACCTTTTATTAATTGCATTTATCCTGTTATCAGGGACTTGCTGCACATTTTAACCAGCTGAGAAGCACCAAGTTTCTGCAGAGGAAAATCAAGCCAGGCTCATTTCCAGTGGGCGAGTTTCAAAGTTCATCAGAGGAGTATCTGTCCATTCTCTGCTCGCGTCTGAGTGAATGTGTGTAGGAGGTCAGCAGATGTTCAAGGGCCGCTGCTCCTTTAGCAGACCAGAGAGAAATAAGTAATTCAGCGCTGCCGATTCTCTCGCAGAACAGGGGAGTTTCAGTTTCACTGAGATACTATTACAGCTTTTAATATTTAGTATTTTCTGTTTTCACGTCCACACTGCAGCTAAATCTAATTTGTCAATTCACCTTTTAGCAGAAGCATTTTTTACGAAGTACATTTATCTGTATCTCTACTTTACAAGTATCTGTACTTTATCGGAGTATTTTTATTTTGTGAAACTTTTACTTCACTACATTCCAAAGCATAATATCATACTTTTTACTCCACTACATTTCATAAAAACACATTGATCCTTGTTATTTCCAGCTAAAGAAATCGATACTCCCTCTGAGACGCGAGAGCAAGTTGATGCTTTCCACTGAGAATGTTGAATTGGTGCACAAATAGAAAAAAAAAACCTGAACCGATTTCAGCCTTTCTTCAATTAACCCCCGATTCAATGATCCGCTCAAAACAAGCCAAGAACCGGGATTGAATGTTTTAGTAATAAAAATAAAAGGTTTGCTTATTTGCAGATCAATACATTTTACATAGTCTGCTCTAATCTTTCTTATTAGTGCTGACTAGCGCTGGCTAAATAATTATTATGATTTATCGATCAGTGCTTTTTACTTTTAATACATACATAAAAAAACAAGTTAATTTGTACTTTTACTCAAGTAAAGTTGAAAATACTTAAAAGTATTTTGAAAGTGCTTAAACTTTTCCTAGAGTGCTATTTTATTAGGGTATCTGTACTTTTACTTAAGTACTTGATTTGTGTACTTTGTCTGTACACACAGTTCAGTAATTTACAGGAGTGACAACCACATTCTACAACTGAATTAACTGTAGTGACAAACGCATTTACAAAAATTCTATGCAGTGTGTACGAAACCGTACAGAAAAAAACTAGCTGTTAATGACGTATTTAAATGCATATCAGGGATGTGTCTCTCTGCTGTGTGCCGGCGTCTCCAGCATGAGAGGCGCGCGTGCTAACAAGAACGCTAAAGACCGCAGTCGCTAGCGCGCCTCTTGAGGCCAGGGGAGTGAGGTTTACACGCACAGTTTTAACTAGCATTAGCATCTTTAGGCCTATGATGCCTTAAAATACTGTTGATGTAGGCAGCTCACTATAGGGGAACAGAGTCTCTGTGTTCAGTTTTGGTTGTGTTTATGGTTCTGTACTCAATCATTCTACAGATTGTAACACACCACAACACTGATCACACACCTGCAAATACGCCACTGAATGCCAACCCACCTGGCTAGAGTGTTTGATGATGTTAATGTCCAACCTCTGGGCCAAAAACACTCTGAGCTTAAATTAACACCACTAAAAACTGGATGTAAAGCCACCATCTGGACCACAATAATAGAATATTATCCCAGCTGAGAGGGAACGTTCTCTTTAAGTTATGAACATACTTCCGGTAATGTTAATAGAACATTCGTTCAAAGGTTTTTTGTTTTGTTTTTGCTGTTGCTATTTTTAAATGTTACTATTGTTTCAGAATGTTCAAAGTAACATTCTCATAACGTTTGCAAAATGATAAATTGAATATTCCCTTAACGTTCACATAAGATGTTGTTCACAAGATTTCTTTTTTTTTTTTTTTTTACGTTTTTAACATTCAGAGAACACTTGGAAATAAACATTCAGGAACATTGGCAAAGTGTTCTTAACACATACTTCTGTTAGCTGGGATGCCACTGCAATCTCTATTATGGAAAATACAGAGGACAACATGACCACACTAGAAAGAAAGGAGTTTAACGAATCCCATCCGTCATACAGCATGGTGATTGACGAACTTTACGCCATTATTAAGGATCCGTACGAGCAGCTGCAGAGTTTGATTGACAGTTTAATCTATTGGGGTTAGCAGCCCGATGGCAGATGAAAGGAGCTTCGCTTCCTTCGCCCAATTAAAGGCTCATTTTGAGAATGAGACGGGTCCTTTAGGAAGGGTTCGGGTCCAGCTGCAGGTGCGTCTGGCTGGACGTCTTTCCTTCTCTCTCTCTCAGACACACACACAACACACACACACACTGAATAACAGAAGACCCTCTGTGTCCGACAGATCCTTCTGTTCATTTCTTTAGTCTCCTGCAGGTGTGGATTTCAGGAGCTGAGAGAGTCTTGCAAGAAAAGCAACAGTAACGCGATTCAGAAAACCCATGAAAGAGTTTTTTAAAAAGCACCTAGAGTTACTCAGTGCTTATTATTGCTCAGAATGTCACTTTTTCACTTGAGATCACCTAGCAACCACATAGCAGTACCTTGGCAACCACACCCAGCACAGATGCATCTTAAGTTTTGCATGGGAAAACACTTGGATTTTCTATAATGTAAATATCTAGTATTCCCTGATTGTTTTTTTATTGTTTGAAATGATATTTTCTCCTTTCATATTTGGTTTGCGTGTCTCTGGAGGGTTTCTGGTTTTCAGTGTTCGGTGAACCCTCATTCAGCACAGAATGTCTCTCAGAAAGACACTCGGCTCCAGGAAAAGACTTTCTGTGTCTCATGCACTCGGACCGTATCGTATTTCTGCAGATCTGGATGTGAATATCACCACTGTGTCGCTGCACTGAAGCATCTGATGACGGTGGAAAAAACTCTCTGAAAAAGGAAACCACTCTTTTGCACAAGTTCAGATAACATGGCTTGCTTTGCCATTTAAAATACCTTTTTTACATGATTTTATTTAACAGGACCTGTGGCCAGTTGCATAAACTGTTAAGACTAGTCTTACAAGTTACTCATCCAATTTTATTCTTTAAAACTGTTAATAACTTTTCAAAGACAGTAACATAAAAACGTAGATTGGTCTAATTTGACACCGAACAGTAAGACTGATTACCCCTAACTAACTTCTAATTGATCATACTAGTTCTTAAGACACAGTCTTAACATAATGACTATGTTTATGCAACTGGCCCCTGGTCTATTCGTTTTCTAGCCTTGAAGTGTTTGGTTTCAATCCTGAACTAACACTGTACCTGATATCTAAACCAGCACAAGTGTAAGAAAGGAGCTGGTTGGTTTTGGTCCACAGGTTTTCATTTCCTCTCAGAATCAAAGACATTTTGTACAAATAAGATACTAACTAGCTTGAAACCATTCAAATGATTCATTCATTAGTTTGTTCACTTGTTCGTTCATTCATTCATTAACTCACTCACTCACTCACACACACACACACACACACACACACACACACTCACACACACACTCTCTCACTCACTCACTCACTCACTCACTCACTCACTCACACACACACACACACACACACACACACACACACACACACACACACACTCTCTCACACTCACTCTCTCACACTCACTCTCTCGCACGCACTCACTCACTCACTCACTCACTCACTCACTCACTCACTCACTCACTCACTCACTCACTCACTCACTCACTCACTCACTCACTCACTCACTCACTCACTCACTCACTCACTCACTCACTCACTCACTCACTCACACACACACACACACACACACACACACACACACACACACACACACTCACTCACTCACTCACTCACTCTATGTTATGTTATTTCAGCTTCATTTCAATTAACACAAATGGTTTTAATAGTGGGAGTTTCAGTTAACGATAATAATAACCCTGGCTGGAACCTGATGAATGCATTTACAGTACAATTAGTCTGAAACTGAGACAAACGTGAGATTTACCATCATGCGGTTTAGGATGACATGCAAAACAGGATTTGTGATTTTCTGTATATTATTAGTACATATTTGTGTACCATTTTCAGACTCACTTGAATCTGTTTCTAAAAGCTTCTAATGCACTTGATGAATTGAGTGTGTGTGTTGCAGAGAGCGAGGCTGTTCTCGTTCACACACTGATCTACTCTTTCTGTCAAGCTTTACACACATCCAGCTCTGACTCTGCTTTATTTCTCCCAGAGCTGCTATAGACGAGACGCGAGTGCAAGACGTTTGAGTCACGTGTCTAACGGCAGAGAAACCTGAACCACAGAAACACAGACTCCAGTGTCACCAAACATGCTTTGTTACATTTATAACACATCTGAGACGAGCGTTCTTTCCTTTATTTCAGAGCAGAGACGGAGATGCTTATTTTAAATGTACAAACTCAGTAAATGTGATGAAAGTGTGAAGTCTTACCAAGATACTCTTTTAAAAAAAGACACTAACAAACTACGAACCATCGATCAGACTCAACGCTGGAGCGAGAGAGACGGGCATCCGCTGGTAATTCGTTCACTTCGGTAACAGAATTAACCAATTCATTTCTAGAAACATCCTAAATCAATTCAGGTGCATTGATAGAATGGTCTGAACTGGCTGTGCATTTGGGTTTGCTGATGTTTTTGTCAAATAAATCTCTTTAAAACAAGCCTTTAGCACCCGCTGATGTGTTTTTCAGTGAGAATCTCTCGTTTTCTGCTCGTGTTGCTGCATAAATCTGAGTTATCAAAGCCGCAGTGTCGAATTTGCATTATTTAAATGGAGACTTTTTATTTCAGCCGGCCCTATTAATGTGAACATCTCCACGGGATCATTTTCTAAAACGAATGCGCATTTACTTCCTTTGGTTAATTTTCCTAATGACTGGGTCGGCAAATCCTGCACAGAACCGGCTCTGCGTGTTTCCCTTTATTTATTAGCCGAGAGATTTGTTCAGTTCTGGCATGAGCAGAAAATAACCACCTAAAGCAGAGAAATATCTGCAGCGACTATAGCTCCATTATCCGCCAGGAACACAGGCTTAATTACAGCGCACACGTCAATTAAGAGGAACAATTACACTATAAATCAGTCAAAAGATCATTTGGTCTGTATCACAAATGCACAAATACACGACCATTCAAAATATTTATTTAAATAAATATTCAGCAAGACTTTGAACTTTCTATTCATCAAAGAAAAATAATGCATCAGGGTTTCAACAACTGGTTTCAACATTGAGAATAATCATCAGCATATTAGAATCATGAAACGTTGATTTAAATTGAAAAATGTCAAATTGTCATTGTATATAATCCCCGATTTATAATATGGCAAAGCGTTCGGTCAGAGAGAGGTCAGTCTCCAGAAGTAAACTCAATCTCATTGTCTTTGAGAACACGCAGACTCCCATTAAATGTAAATCTGTTGCATGCTAATTAAATGACTACAAATATGTTTCTCATCAAACAACTTCCATTTTATAACCGGCAATTGGATTAAAACAGGAACACGCTCAGAACATCCAATCTTTGCAAAGCGCATTAGGACTACGAGATTCATCTAATAATGTTTCTTTTACTTTCATTTGTCATGGCAGCATTTAGATGATCTATTTAAAAACCACACACACACACACACACACACGCGCACGGATTTCTTTATGGATTATTAAGGTGTATCACAAATAAAGCCTTGTTAAATCCCACAGGACTGTTATTCGTTTCTTTCTTCAAATCGATGGATCCTTCTCTCGCTGATTGGTTTCTATTGAAGCACTTTAATCTGGTTCATGGATTTCATCTATGTAATTCACAGCCTTTAAAGTGGGATTTGGTCTCTGCGGCTCCAATCCGGCTCACTGCTGCACAGTAATAATCAGAAATGTAATTAGTGCAATTAAGCAGACGTGGGTCGAGAGACTGTGATCTCTGAGTGGTGATTATGACTCTGAGCTCTTGTTGTGTCTCTTCACGGATACAGTAAACTCCAGTGTTGAGCTGGTTTGGGAAACGCTGAAGCACTCGACCAGTTTACTGAGAAACCTCCCAGAGGAACGTTTTAGTGCGCATATGATGCTCTTTCATGGCAGAATGCAGTTCTCACGCATGTTTTATGCAAGTATCAGGGAGAATTTCACAAATCCAGACAGGAACACGTCTGGGTTTTACTTATAATTTGCATACAGAAAATTTTGCCTATTATTATGTGTATTTTGACATTATTTTCATGGCAATTAATCATATTTTACTATAATTTGCGATGCAAAAAAAAGAAAAAAAGAAATATACTGTTATGGGAAAAAATTAATTGTACTATTTATACTGACTTAAATGAATATATATACAATACAATATATATATATATATTTTTTAAATAAATAAAATGTATCAAGCAGAGGTGCATTAAATTGATCATAAGTGACAGTAAAGACATTTATGATGTTGCAAAAGATTCTATTTTAAATAAATGCTGTTCTTTTGAACTTTCTATTCATCAAAGAATCCTGAAAAATCACGATTTACATCAAAATATGAACTATTTTCAACATTGATAATAATCATAAATGTTTCTTGAGCATCAAATCATCATATCATAATGATTTCTGAAGGATCATGTGACACTGAAGACTGAAAAATTCAGCTTTGATCACAGAAATAAATTACATTTTACTATATATTCACAACCGCCATTTTGAATTGTAATAATATTTCACTGTTTTTACGGTATTTTTGATCGAATAAATGCAGCCTTGGTGAGCAGAAGACATTCAATAATCACGTGAGACATCTCCCATGTTAATGAGATTTAATTCGTTTGCTTGTGTTTTCTGGTTCATCACTAGTTTTCTCTGTTTCTCTGGAAACATCAGCTGTAGTTTCAGAGAGAGCATTCACTCGTTCGGTGAGGCTTTGACCCGTTCCTCATCTCTGAAGAAAGCCGTCTCCCCGTCCGTGTCACTTAAGGCATCTCTCGCTCGCGTGTTCACTGACACACACCCAGCGTAAGCGCATGTTCTCAAGTAAATGTGGCTGATGCGTAACGTGAGAGAATATCGTCTCTCTCGCTCGCTTTGGCTTCATCGTGAGACGGTTGTTTACATGCACACTCCCAAAAATCAGCTTACTAAATTAACCGGATTAAATGCAAACCAATAACCAGGTAAAGCAAGTAAACGCAGATCCTGATGTCGTTCACTTGATATTTTGTATCTCTCAGAAACGCATCAGCAAGGAAAAACAGGTTGCAAATGTTTCATGTTGATTTGTAATATTTATAACTCCCACTGCATCATATTTGAGAACCAAATTTCTAAGTGATCAAAACTTTGCTGAAAAAAAAGTCCTTCTGTCTCTGACTGATAGCCATGAATATGATCATCAGGCTTTCGAGGAAGATTTATTTGTTCATCTGTCAATCATTGCATTGCATTGTATGTTTTAAAACTACGGCGCTTTGATCATAAAACTAAGCATTATTTAATATAATATCTTACTAAGACATCATTAGCAGATACAGAGAGACGACTGATATTAATATCATTTTATGTAAGTATCTGCTAAGATCTCAGAGATTTACATCACAAACATCAGAATTTCATCACTTTTTGTCCATATAAATATCAGCATCTGCAATAAAACTGCATATTTTTGCCTCTGAATAAATTGAGTTGTTTTTCACTAAATATTCTCACTATATCACTGATGTATCAAATATGATACTAATATATATTTAGGTTAAGGGTTCAATATGTCAATTTTTTTTAATTTTCGGACTATTATTTCATATGCCATTTGTCATATTTTGTCATATGTCAGGCTTTAAAGGGTTAAAACAGTGACGCGGATGTTTCCAGAAGATCCTTTTCATTATTACGAATCTCCAAAACCTTTGGTCGCTTGAATCTCACTTTTTATAGACCTAAAGCACACAGAAGAGAAGCTCTAATGGCTTTACAGTGGAAAAACCCACAATGCACTTCTCCATGGTGTCCCTCAAGAGTTTAATGACTTGCAGAAGCAGTTTGGGTCTCTTAATGGCAAG
>NC_140213.1:48078881-48113881 GCF_951802725.1 Rutilus rutilus
AACAAACTCTCACTGAAAGCTCATTTTTTGAGATATCAAGCTCAAATTTGGAACAAACTTGTTTAGATTTATGGCTCTGATTTTCTTGCAGTTTTAGAGTAAAACGTGTTTTTGACAATATAGATTTCATATAAAAAATTGAAAATAGTATTTTTGTGCATTTTTCATAACAATAAACGTAAGATTCTATAACTTTTTAGCCAAGTGTCGTCTTTGAAAAGAGATCAAACTTCAGTCTGTCGCTCTAAGGCATTCAAGACTTACGTCAGTTTAAGTTGGAAATTACATTTTCAAGTCTACGCTCAGAACGTGAATAAATGGATTATAAACTACTGCGTAAATATAATGTAGTACCATAAACTCCCCTAAAAATGCTAAATATTAAATAAAAAACATCAAACTAAAAAATAGTACAATTGAAATAAAAAAAAGTCATTTTTGACCGCCCAATTCTGCACAATAGAGTCCATTTACCTCAACCCTGACAATATCCAACTACTATTATTACTTTAATTATTAGTTCAATCATTTCTTGAACCAGTTAGTAAACCAGTTAGTAAACACAGATCATCTGCACTGTGAAAATTCAAGCCCAACATCTGTGTTTCCTCTAAGCTTCTCCCACACTCGTTCTCCAGCTCTCTCTCTCTCTCTCTCTCTCCGTAGGCGGTCTGAGCCGGCTGTACTCTGGGCGGCAGCGAGCGCAGTTGATGATTACTGTTTTCTTGCAGAAAATCAGCAGACATGTTCCCAGTAATTGCAGATGAATTCTCCCAGTAGTCAGGAGGTGAATAAAGCCGTTTCAAAAGCACTGTTTAACAGCACATGAATGCTCTATTACTCAATCTCTTTCAACGTAAACATTAATAAGGGTGAATGTGGATTTGCCAGTGGAGCTAAACGAACGCTGCGTGACGTCAGACGAGTTTGCCGTGTTTATTTCCAGCGCCTGATGCGTATTACAAGATGAAACAAATGCTTTCGAAGTATAATAACACTCAACGGTGATTGATTAGGAAATGTTCGAATAAAATGATTGACTTTTATTCATAATCTTGACCTGAGAGTCAACTAGCTTTTTTAGGAGCTTGAAATTGTTCTTGAATTAATTATTGATACAGTTTCCAGTTACAAAAATAGCATAATTATGACTTTCATGTTTAATGAGGTCTCGTCGTTAAGAAACACTTTTAATGCAATACAGTTTTTTTTTTCAAACATTGTGACCATTACTGTCTCCGAAACAGCATTTTACTTTCATAATGTGATGGGTTTCTGCACAAAACAGAATATTAAATGAGACTGAAAGACTTGCACTGATGAATCATTCACAATTAAAGCACCTTAATACATGCTGAATTAAGAAAAACATTTCATTTTGATTTCACGTTGACTTTAAAAGTTGAAAACGGCAGAGTGTTGCATCTTTAAAAGATGTGAAATTGAATTTAATTTGCAATAAAAAAGCACATAGGTGAAACGTACGGTGTGAAATGAAGTTGCGGGTGTCTGTACCGACTCGGGTTTATGAAGTCTAGATTATTAACTCTTGAACGCCATTGTGCACATGCTTTCTGAACACAGATTGTTTCTGATCCACACCAGAAATCAGAGCGGACACTAAATCTTTACAGAAGCGAGACCAGAACAGAACAGCAGTAGTACATTATTCATGACAGGAATTATTCACGAGCAAATAAAAGTGGACAGAAAGCTGCCCTTCCCTGATCCTTTCAGAAGCAGATGCTCCACCAGAGACAGAGAATGCTTGGCTTCTGCTTCAGATTTAAAAATAGATGTTCATTAATATCATCCCTGACAATATTAATCTCATCACCTGTCCACTGGAGCGTAACGTGGGGATGGAACGGGTCTCTCGCTCTCTCTTACAACAGGCCCGCCGCATTCACGCATGGAAATGAAAGAATCGCAATGGGCCGAACTGCAGGATCAAGCCTTTTAACGGCACTGTACATGACGTAATGCTGGACGCGGGTCTGTGTGCGCTCATCGCTCTCTTTCGAAGGCTTTTATACGCCCCAGGAGGGTGAAAGGTCTTGACAAAAGCTTTTAAAGACGGGACGAGAGAAAGACGAAGACCCTCTCTGAAGGATGACGTGTCATTACGGGTCAGCAGATTAAATGAGACTCATTTATGACACTTTGCACGGTGAATCTGAGTCACTTGCTAACGATCCAGCACAGCGAATGCTGAAGCAAGCAAAAACTATTTCTGTCTCAGAGGGATAAAACTTTTTCCTTGTCTGGAGTGATACAACAGAGGACTTCACAACAGTGAGGAAGTTCAGGGTTTTCTGGGAAAGAGTTACCACACACACAAACACACACATATATATATATATATGTGCTGTCAGTTAAACGCGTTATTAACGGTGTTAACGCAAACCCATTTTAACGGCGTAAAATTTTTTATTGCGATTAACGCTATTTTTGGCCTAGCAAACTTTGTAGCTTTTTTTAACACCTATTAACGTTAGAAAAACTACAACACCACACCGGATCTAGCTAGACCGGACACAAAACAACAGGCACACCGCACACACTTGTTTGGGTTTGCGAGCTGGTCAAACGTTACGTTTTGAGTGGACGGCGAGCGCGAGACGCCGAAATGGATGCCGATAAGATTCTGAATGGAAAGTTTACTTTTAAAAAGACCAAAGCGATCTGTGTGTTCTGTCGTTGTGAACTGAGCGATCATCGCAGCACGTCCAGTCTGAAATACCACACAGCTGATGCGAATTCTCTGATGCGATTATTTGCGTGATAATGTTTTTACGTGAGAATGTTAGTGTGAAATTGAACACTACAGTATATGCCAATGTTGTTTTCATTAAAAAAAACATTTGCACAAAGCAAGCCGATCCACTTTTCCATGTTGATAAGAGCATTAAAATGAGAAAAGATCATGGGACAAAAAGAAATCAAAGGACATAGAATAGATAAAAATGTGCAATTAATTGCAAGGTAACTATGACATTAATGTGATTGATCGCAATTAAATATTTTAATCATTTGACAGCACTAATATATATATATATATATATATATATATATTCAACACACACATTCATATTATATAGAACACACTTATTCAAAATAAGTACCTACTCAAGAGTATGCGATTTCAGACACAGCCATTGTCTTTATGAGTAAGTCATTGAATCATTCTTTCAACAGACTCATTCAAAACCACTGATCCATTCAGGGACACAGCCAAAACAGCACTCTTGTTTGCGTGAAGTTGCTTATTATTATTATTATTAATATCATTTTTAAGCAATATCACCTTTTTTTCCCTTTACTTTTTGAAAATGCATAAATGCCATGTATTCTCTCACACGAGCTAAAAGCTTAAAGTATAATATGAAACAATTAGAGAAAACATGTGGATCCAAAAAACAACCTAAAAAAATAATAATAATCAACATCCAGGATGCAACATGTGAGCATGCTGACCAGTTTGCCTGGTTAAGCAGTTAAAGTTATTAAAAATGAGCAATTGAAAACAACTCGAATTGTTCTCAGTATTTCTCGGACTGTTTGCAAATGCAACACAAACACAGCGGTGTGTGAAGGGTTTGCAACCAGAGAGAAAGATAGAAAACACCTCATGCAACGTCCATATTTTTAATATGCTGTGTTTGAGTTCTGCATTTATTGCTGCCGCTGCAGCGCAAGTATGGACTTGTAACTGCTAACAGATACACACACACACACTGCTGTGAACATGTAAGATTTGCTGCTGCTGCTTAAATAGACATGAATCCTGTATCAGATCTAGGCAGGTGGAGCTGGGGAGCAGGAGGGGTTCAGAGGAACTGCAGGACTAGCTTACAGCAGACTATCAACCAGACTATTTAAATGTTGAGCAAGCAATCTCATTGGCTGCAGGATCAGCAGAGGCCAATCAGCTTGTGCCATGCGGTGATGATGTGATTGCTTGTAGACTGCATGTAAAGGACCAATCAGGGGAGGTTCCCTATTGGTTGAAATCGTGGGCGGCTAAAGCTGGGGTCCCCCAGAATCGTCACCACCTTTAGCTATCAACGGCAACTCTCACAATCATGATGCATACTGCAAATGCAAATCATTTACAATTGTAACATTTCTAGACAGCATAAGGTGATGAAAATGTGTTTGTTTTTTGTACTACAGGTAATGAGAACTTGGAAGGACAGTGTCATGAAAGCAATGTCACAATGCAAACTGCAAGAAGAAAGAAAACAGAAAAATCCTGTGGCATTTGCAGAGGATCAATAGTCTAAATGTCAGGATGGAGTGGAGAAATGCAGCAATCGTCTGCTGATCTCACACCTGCATTTATCACTGTCCGTGTTTGCTGAACTATCACCTGCTCGACTATTACGAGAGAACGGACACTTTAATGCTGCTCATCGTCCTCTTCAGGCCCAGCATGCTTTACTTTGGTGTTCCTGTGGATCAGCGCTCAGGGCAGCAGCTTCATTCGCATATAAAGTGACCTGAACGCATTTTTGAGAAGCGCTCCATCTTGACGTTCCCGTCCCACAGTGGAGACAGACAGGCGAAGACAAGGACGCCTCAAGGACAAGGAGAGCTGAGCTATAGTGAAGATGAAGAGCTGCGGAGAGGAAGAGCCTGCTGGGACCCACAGCTGGGAGCGCTTATGAAATGGCATGACTTTAACGCTACACATTCGTTTTATTATCTAAAAAATGATTTTCACCTTACCAGAAATAAATCTGACATTCAAGATTAAGAAACACATAATTGGACTAAAGTTTACACTCAATTAAGTTCAAAAAGCAAGTATTCGGTAGGGATGCACGATATATCGGCCACCATATCGGTATCGATATATGTTTATTTTTAATGTAACCCAATAAAAAAGAATTCCCATATTTATTAAAGCCGATAAATAATGTATTATTTCCTTCAGCTGAGACACTTCAGATGCGCAATGGTTTTGAATTGCTTGAAATATGATTTGAGTCACTTCAAAGTGCAACGCAAGTCTGTCATATAGGCTACATAAAATTATAATGAGCGCATCAATATAATTGTGTGCTTTGGACATGGATTTTAATGGTGAGACTTTTGTTTTTGGAATCAGGATCTCAAAAAATTTAATAAAAACTTACAGCTTTCAAATATAAAGAATTATCGGTTATCATTATCGGCCAAAATTTTAGCCTTCAAATCCCCATCAAAAATTGTAGTCTTTACAACTCTATTTTACAGTCTTAATGCTTATGGTTCTTATGGTTTGCCAACCACCGTTAAAAGGAAAAGAAGTCATCTTATACAATACATATAAAGGCATATAATTACTAATAGATTTTTACATTTGAGACCCTCAGGAACTCTATGCACATCACTGCATACACTGGATTGATTTAAATAACTTTAATGTACTTGAAGTGTGCAGCAAGCACTAGGAAAATACAAGTATGGATTCAGGACTCAATATTCAATGACTCGGATCGGATCAGGGGCACGAAAAACCTAACTGGGACATCCTTATAACAAAGGATAATAAATGCTGTACAAATATATTGTTAGTTCATATTAGTTAATGCAGTAAGAGACCTTATTGTAAAGAATTACCCAATATTGAAATACAGATGCTTAGACTTTTGACAAGCGTGATTTAATGGCTATTTAACTCAATTATACATGGGGCGGCACACACAGCCCAGCCAATCAACTTTTTAAATTTGAACATCATAATCACCAGGCTGATATGCTAATTCACCGGGATTCCTCTGTGAGGGCGTCACGCCGTGTCAAACACGCCAATGACCCCGGCAGAGGCGTTTAACACCACTGTGCTTTTACTTCATACAGCGCGGCTTGTCCAAATCTGAGTCTGAGGACAAACACATTAGATGCTCAGTGCTGTTTGTCAGCATCCGTGATTCTCCTTCTTGTGCATTTTAGCGTTGTAATGTGAAATAATGTAAATGTGTGGTTCTGTAACGCTCTAAATTCATGCTAAGAGACTTAAACAGCTCCGGAGTCATTAAACCGCATGCATGCTTGAACAAATGTGATTCAAAGTTAATGACATTAGCATGTAAAAGCAGTCTGGACGCTGGAGTCTTTCACACGTTGTGATGCTGTTACTGCCAAACAATGTGAATTATAATTTAGGATAAACTCGTCTTTCTCTTTCCTGTCATCCTGTTGATCGTCTTGATCATGCTGTCAATATTTACAGGGTTCTTAAACAAAGCAAAGATGCGAATTAATGGAAATGATTTTGAATGTTTATAAACTTCAGTAAATGAGGGAAATTTCTTTATGTAAGTGCAGATTTGCATTTTGTGCAATATGCAAAAGTATGATTGGATCTTTATCCAATTATACAGGAGAGGCATTGGATAATTTGGCAGCAAATCTAAAATATCCTCTGGCAAAATGCTGCAGTGTGTGATTTATGTGCCGTAAGAAACATCAAACAGAATTGCAAACAAATAGAAAAGTTTAATTAAACATTAACAATATTTCACAATATTATGTATCTAGTCATGAAACTTTAGAAGGCGCAGGCTGATTGGTCCTTTACATGCAATATACAAGCAATCACATGATCACCGCATGGCACAAGCTGATTGGTCACTGCTGATCCAGCAGCCAATGAGAATGCTTGCTCAACATTTAAATAGTCTGGTTGATAGTTTGCTAGTCCTGCAGTTCCTCTGAACCCCTCCTGCTCCCCAGCTCCACCTGTCTATTCATGTCTATTTATCTGTGTATCTGTTATCAGCAGCAAGTCTACTCTTGCTCTGCAGCAGCAATAGGAAATATATATATATATATATATATATATATATATATAGGCCTAATGGAAATTAAATGCTGCATTGAGTTATTTATGAGCCATTAAAAACATCAAATCGAACTGCAAAAATAATTGTTTTCAACCATTGTCTAGTTGAACAGGTAGTCGTGTGCCAACAGATTACAGTTATATCACACTTAACTTTATTAAAGTCCCCCTGTGGTGTAAATCCAGCGTTTAATGTAGTTTATACGTCTATGTGGTGTTTTTAATATGCTTTAAGACAAACCATGTGTAAATTCATAGGAGTATTTCCTCCTTAAAACTGCAGTGAACCAAAGACAGTCTCAAAAACACGCTTTGAAATCGCTGGTGTTTCTGACGTCACAAACTACCTTGTAACCAATCAGATCAACGTGTGATCGTCAACCAGTGGATCTCTGAGCTGAGCGAGTGAGTGGAGGCGGGGCTCATTTGCATATTCATAGAACCGCGTATACTAAATGAGGCAAGGGTGTCGAGTTACATTCAAGATATTTTAAGGCATGAAGACATTTTTTCAAGGAAAAAAATGTTTATATATGTCATTTTGGTGATCAAAGACGAGTTTTAAGAGATCAAATTATTGACTACAGGGGGACTTTAAATAAAAAAACATGGATGTTGCATGAGGCATTTTTCTCTCTTTCTTTCTCGTTGCAAACCCTTCACACACAGCTGTATTAGTTTAACGTGGCGTTTCCTCGGTCGAGCGCTCACACCGACACCTCGCCGCCCATAAATCATCATGCAGAAGCAACTGTCACTGTGTTGAGTGAATAAAGAGACCTGCATCACATCCAACATCAACACAAAACATGCATTATCATTCAAATGTCAATAAAACGCCGGTCATATTTACCTCAGAATCAGAAATAAATATGAACAAACATCTTAGTATCCTCAATCATGCCATTATTTTTTACTCCATTGCATTTATTTCCATAAAACATCTCCAAAGTGAACTTCTGCCATTTTCTGCCTCACAGCAACTTGCAAACAAATGCACGCTGCTCTGCTATCTGTCCTCATGCTAATTCAGCTGCCGCGGTTATGCCACGCAAGCTTTTTTTGTTTAGCTCAGTGTGTCACATGAGATTGTAGAGTACACACACTCAAGGGCACTAGTAAAGCGTGCACTGAAGGGCACAGATTTCACCCTCCCAGACACAAGGCTAGCCTGAATCTGTCACCACATGTTAACCGCAAGCTTCATTTCAGCCGATCGCGCTATGAATCAATCTCGCTGATTTCAGACAGAGAACAGAGATGCTCTGAGATCTCTTGGGATTGAACAACCTCGGTGTGCTCTTGCCCGAGCCGGCGGTGTGACGTCTCTGATGTGAGCAGTGACAGCTGGCCCTGATGCTGCTGGTCTGGTGAGGCTGAATTCAGGTCTAGAAACATACTTTACGGGTGCATATTTTGCTTTAAGCATATGCAAAAGTGACGTAAGTTGCATAAAGTTAATGCATATCTTGGGAATCCAAACCCATGACCTAAGCATTGATAGTGCCCATGCTCTAACGTTTTATACTTATGTTTACTATATCAACAATAAGAATGCAACACATACTTGTGTTATGAATTACACTAAGTAAAGTAAAAACTCCATTTACAGAAATACAGATACATACAGACCTATATGAGCTCTAAGGTTGTTTAGTGATTATTTCTGCTTCTGTAGAAGTCAACATTTTGTCAGATTATGACTTCATTTAAAAGATATAATAGCTGGCGAAGAACTACATTGCCCATAATCCTGAAGGGGTACCACTGACACAAGTTCAGATGTCCCATGAAACATGGCACATTATGTACAGTAATTGAATCAGTCTATGTACAATCGTAAGCAACTTTTCAAATGTATTACATTTATAAAATGCAATGTATTGAACATTAATAAAACTTTTGCATTAAACTTCAATTTTACTCTGTAAAACTATTGATTTATATAGCATTTGTAAAGAAATTTAATGTAAAATATCAAATGCAAACAAATACATTTGACAATTTTGTATTACACTTCCAATTTATGGCATTTCATATTTACAATTCATGACTATAAAACAGCCTTTTTACTGTAAAACTATTGATTTATAGCATTTGTAAAGAATTTTTATATTTTCCAATATATTGCATTTCATACTTACAATTCACATCTATAAATAAATAGTTTTATACTGTAACTATATATATATAATGTACACTTGCAATGTACCATAGTTATTTGTCTTCGTGTTGGACATTATGTCCACGGTTTTGTATAACTTTGCCTTTTCCACCATTTTTTCTGTTTTGTTTTGCTACAAACAAATATTTGTAAAGTGAAATTCTACTCAGAGCTGATTGGTTTGGTTCATGGCTTTGAACTCTTTATCCCTGAGGAGAAAATGAATGGTAAAAATCCCCAGGCTGCTAAAAACCCCTCCGTTGTGCCCGAATGCAGAGTACGGCGTTTCAGGCCTCATGTTCGCACAGATTAATCTGCGGTTCCAGCTTCATGTCTGATGTGTTCCAGCAGGACAGGGTTCATGTCATCGCTTGGACATATTCAGCCCCCAGAAAACAGCCACGTTCATAAATATGCATTTCGTGCATATATAACATCTTCAGGACAGTCCTTAGTTCTCTGCTTTCACTAATTGTATTATTAACGGTGTCTTAACACTAATTTAAGACAGCCTTTGGCAGGCGTTCAGCACAAGCAACACTGACGACTCTCTGTAAACACAGAATGAGCTCCAGTGTTAAACATTAGTGTAACATTAACACTATCAGGAAACGCGATCTGTGTCCGCGGCGAACACTTCCCACATTCACTTGGCTGAGTTCTGCATGTTGGCACGTACAAACCAGAGTTCAACGGGGCGAAGCGTCCGTGAGGGCACATCAGAGTCCGTCCCGGAGGATTCAGATCTCCGGCTTTATGCGCGCGTGTGTTCCGGGGTCAAGGGCTTTGACCTGGCTCTAAACTGGGTGGCATATCCAAACGTCTCCGGGAGCAAAAACCACAAAGATTAACTGTCGCTCCGAGTCCTGCGTGAATCATAATTAATGCAGCCTCACTCCCCTCGGAGACGCGATGTCTTCGGCCCTGACAGGCCATTGATGGAATTGCCATTTAGCGGTCGGATACATGGAGATGAGACACACGCCAAAGACGGGATGACGGAATTTAGAGGCACTTCGTTTGCATGAATTCCTTACAGAGATTACTGG
Source organism: Rutilus rutilus (assembly GCF_951802725.1). Taxonomy (NCBI): domain Eukaryota; kingdom Metazoa; phylum Chordata; class Actinopteri; order Cypriniformes; family Leuciscidae; genus Rutilus; species Rutilus rutilus. The sequence continues at coordinate 48,088,927 of NC_140213.1, forward strand.
AATGACAGGCTGTGTGCGAGCTAAAGGTTGGGCGAAGTCTGAACTTTGGCTTTGGCTTTGGTTTGAAAGATGTGTGCCAATTAAAGGATCAGGTTTTAATCACCCTCATGCTGTTTAAAATATGATTTTGTTTCTTCAAGGTAACACAAAACTAATATATTCTGTAGAATTTTTGCAGCTCGTCTACATTATACCTTGGAAGACTTGCATTAAATTGCATCAAAGGGGCATATATTGAGATATATGTGTATAAATGAGCATCATATCATCATATTAGAGTGATTTGTGAAGGATCATGTGACACTGAAGACTGGAGTAATGATGCTGAAAATTCAGCTTTGATCACAGGAATAAATTACATTTGACTATATATTCACATAGAAAACAGTTGTATTTAATTCAAAAAAATATTTCACAATTTTTAAAGTATTTTGGATCAAATGAACGTATCCTTGGTGAGAATGAGTACCAAATTGTACCAACGCCAAATGTTTACATTCAAATATAATATAGTGTGATATAAAAAAAAATAATCATTTATTATCATTGTCCTAAAGCCAAAATAAATATTATTATTATTTCAAAACTATTTTTAATAATTCAAATTGTATAATGATTATTTATCCAATGTAACTTTTCCCTCCAGAGCCCAGTTTGAAAAGCCCTTTTACGGAGAACATTTATGATGAATGTTTCCATCCTGACAGCCACTTGCTTTCATTGTTCTTTAGCACTTTCTTCCACGGGATAAAGTCATACGGGTTTGAAACGACATGAAGGAAAGTAAATGACAGACAGACTTTCTAATATACAGTAAATGGAAATCTGAACAAGTGAAGCAGAAGCAACAGAAGAGCTGAATTCAGGGGTGAATGGGATCGTGGGCAAAGTCATTTCAGAGCTGCAGTGCTCAACGGTACACTATACAGCCTGGAAGAATAGAGGATTTCAAATGCCGCCCTCCTACCTGTGAGGGGGTCGCACAAATCCATGCATTGTGCCTGGATTAAAGTGAGAGACTTCCTCATTCAATGCACTCCTCTAGAACGCCCACGCTCGAGTCTGCCGGCTGAATGAGGTTTGGTCACCCTGAATCTGTTCAGCGCTTGCTGATATTGATAAACAGTCTCCTCCTACACCATCTGACACTCCGACGGACTCACGCGGGTTTATTGAATATAAATGTCATCACAACTATCATGCAGCTGATGTTCAAGGACTGAAATGGGTCATCCGAAATGATGCTTTATCTTTCTGGCATTGCACCTTTTCCAGATCAATTACCACTTGTGCCAACATTACACAGAGATTGGTGGTTGTGTGTTCATAATAATAATAAAAAAAGGACCAAAGAGTATATTTCCGTATATGTCAACTAGCAGTCATTACAGTAGACTGTCTGCTTAATATCTGCTAACTTTGCGAGTGCGTGTCAACTTATTCTACTAACCCTAACCTAACACTTTAATGAGAGTTGGTTGACATGTAGTTGCAAATTCATTTAAGAGTTAGTAGAATGTCAACAGCATATGCAACAGCTTGGCTCATGAATATTAATTACGTGGCATTCACTGAATTGCAGATGCTAAATAGAGCAAAATGCTTCTGTTTGGTCTGTGTTTTTGATTGATTGCAGCCAGACAACACAAAACTCTAAATATATGACGATTATTATTCCCATATCTTTTAAAATATGAGTATTAAAGTCCCCCTGTAGTCAACAATTTTATCCCTTAAAACTCACCAAAGTGACTTTTTCCTTGAAAAAAATGTTCTTCATGCCTTAAAAATGAATGTAACTCGACACCCTCGCCTCATTTAGTATGCGCGATTCTATGAATATGCAAATGAGCCCCGCCTCCACTCACTCACTCAGCTCAGAGATCCACTGGTTGACGATCACACGTTGATCTGATTGGTTACAAGGTAGTTTGTGACATCAGAAACACCAGCGATTTTGGTTCACTGCAGTTTTAAGGAGAAAATACTCAGCATTGGTGTCGACTTATGAATTTACACATGGTTAGTCTTAAAGCAGATTAAAAATACCACAGGGGGACTTTAAGAACATGATGAATATAAATGAAACACCTGATTGGTTCCCAATAATCTCTTCAGATCTTTTTATCCCATGTCAGCACAGATCTGAATGACCTCGTGAATTAGCGGACATCCATTTGCTATTTCAGTCTGACATTCTTACTTCCTCAATATTTTCTGGTTTAAGTCATAGTTTCATTCTCAGGGGGCGTAAAAGCAGGATTTTCTGCAGACTAGGCGTCCCTGGGGAATTTTATTGAAGTATTAATTTAATTTAGGACAGGCTCTTTTCTGGCTGCTGATAAAGCCTGTGAAAAAAGCTTACAAGCCTTTTCTGTAATACAGTTCAGTGAGAGGATTTATTTTGCTCTCTCCGTCTGCATTATAAACCGATTTATTCCCATTTGTTGTTGATTTCAATATTTTGTCTAACAGTATTATAGACCTGCTAGTGATTGTCAATCATTCTCCTGAGTGAAAACGTCATCTTTTCTCAAACTGTAGTATATTTCTGTCATACGTGCCACTTACATTATAATTCTGCTTAAATTCTCCACAGCTTGAACAAACCTACTTTAGGAGAGAATAAACTGCACATAAAACAGAACAATCTTTGCATCGACAGAAAAGCAATCATGTCGACAGACTCGATTATCATTTTAACAGACCACCGGTAGAACAAAACAATCATAACTACAAAAGATCAGCATAAACACAACAACGTAATCGCATTTACCCGAGATTTTAAAGTTGTCATTTTTTGTTGTTTTGACGTCGAATCAAACACACTGGAACCATTTGTCTTTGTGAGTGAGCCACTGAATCATTTGCTCAACCAATTTGTTCAAACACTGATTCATTCAGGAACAAAGTGAGTCTTTGTGAGTGAGCAACTGAATCATTTACTCAACCGATTCATTCAAAACACTGATTCATTCAGGAATGAAATGAGTCTTTGTGAGTGAGCAACTGAATCATTTACTCAACCGATTCATTCAAAAACACTGATTCATTCAGGAATGAAATGAGTCTTTGTGAGTGAGCCACTGAATCATTTACTCAACCAATCTGTTCAAACACTGATTCATTCAGGAACAAAGTGAGTCTTTGTGAGTGAGCAACTGAATCATTTACTCAACCGATTCATTCAAAACACTGATTCATTCAGGAATGAAATGAGTCTTTGTGAGTGAGCCACTGAATCATTTACTCAACCGATTAATTCAAAACACTGATTCATTCAGGAATGAAATGAGTGTCTTTGTGAACAAACTACTAAATCATTTACTCAACCGATTCATTCAAAACACTGATTCATTCAAGAATGAAATGAGTCTTTGTGAGTGAGCCACTGAATCATTTACTCAACCGTTTCATTCAAAACACTGATTCATTCAGGAATAAAATGAGTCTTTGTGAACGAGCTACTGAATCATTTACTCAACCAATCTGTTCAAACACTGATTCATTCAGGAACAAAGTGAGTCTTTGTGAGTGAGCAACTGAATCATTTACTCAACCGATTCATTCAAAACACTGATTCATTCAGGAATGAAATGAGTCTTTGTGAGTGAGCCACTGAATCATTTACTCAACCGATTAATTCAAAACACTGATTCATTCAGGAATGAAATGAGTGTCTTTGTGAACAAACTACTAAATCATTTACTCAACCGATTCATTCAAAACACTGATTCATTCAAGAATGAAATGAGTCTTTGTGAGTGAGCCACTGAATCATTTACTCCACCGTTTCATTCAAAACACTGATTCATTCAGGAATAAAATGAGTCTTTGTGAACGAGCTACTGAATCATTTCCGAGATAAAATGGTAAATTATGTTTGATTTTGTTGTTTTTTTACGCAAACAAAGCATTCATAAAATTGATCTTAAACCACTAGAGTCACATGGATTACTTTAATGATGTCTTTACTACCTTTCTAGGGCTTGAAAGTGGTAGTTGCATATAGCTGTCAATGGGGTGAACGTGATTTCACCAAGTACCACATGTTCCTGGATCAACATCTTTGTTGATCCTGGAACAACTTTCCAATCAACCAATCAGATTTCAGGGACAAGTTTACAGTTTATGTCAAGTTTAGGCTTAGACCCAGGGTGAGGTGCTTCGACATCAGTGTTATTCACCTCTCATTTCCCTCTGATTTTAGGGAAAAGTTATGGTTAGGGTTAGGCTTAGGGGTAGGGATAGGGTAAGGACTACATTTTGGGACAGGAATGTTATTCCAGGATTAACAAAATATGTTGATCCAGGAACATGTCTTACTTGGCAATGGAAAGACAGAAATCTCTCAGATTTCATCAAAAAGATCTTCATTTGTGTTCCGAAGATGAATGAATGTCTTACGGGTTTGGAAGGACATAAGGGTGAATAATTCATAACAGAATTTTCATTTTTGGGTGAACTAACCCTTCAAGACCTCGTGGTGCCCAGGAACAATTTCCGCTCTGACAGAAGCATCCTGCAGGACTCCTGCAAAGCTCTCCAGTTTTGCCTAAATGAAATATTAACAGATTTCGATAACTCACTGTACACAACCCACATGGTTTTGCTGTCAGAACTTTTGGCTGAGATTATGCAGCAGAAAAGACCTCCAGCTCTCGCTCATATCACAGAGAATAAGAAAGCAGTGGTGAGCAGCTCAATTTGTCTGGATGGTTGTTAACCGTCTGAGCTCTATTATCCAAACCTCATCTGAATTTACACAGACAGCAGCTCTCGCCAAAACAGAAGAACAGCGCAGTAAAATACCCTTACAAACGCATTTAAGACGACAGCAGCCAATTTACAAAAAAGTACTGTGGGATCCCATCCTATATCAGAGAGTAATACCATAGTAATCTGATATATATTATGGTATTGATTAGGGGTGTAACCATGGGCGAGGCTAGACCCTTTTTAGGGGTGCTTCAGCACCCCTAAAAAGCAGCTCAGCACCCCTAAAACTTGGAGTAAGAAATGTTGTTATTCTAAAAGAATTATTCGTCTTTGACAAGGTCAAATAATAATGTCCAAAACATACTCCGTAGTTTGCGGTTTAAAATGTATGTGTTATGGATGAGGATGAAAATGAAAACATCCCCGCTTAGCAAATGGTGTCATCCTCTTCTCTTCTTCCTTTTCTCCTCTGTACCTGCACCGCTCAGCACGACCGTCATCCAGCTCGACACACACGCAGAGTGAGAACCATAGGCGTCACTAGGCCCTTTTTTAAGTCCTGCCTAGCCCCCCTAAACATTTGTGATTAAGTGTAGGCTACACACGTTCGTGTTCGCAGAAGCTGCTGAGCGCGAATTTTAGCAGCACGACTGACGCTTCAGTTTTACGGTCAAGTGCGAGTTAAGATGTAAGTAGCTAAACTAAACATTTTATATTTGACAGTTTTTTAGGTCATGTTAAACGAATGACAAAAATAATTAGAAAACTAATAAACTTTTGTCTAATTTCGCCATTTTGAGCTGAAAATAGGCCTATATAACGTGTAATTATGTAATTGTGAGGGGATAAGAAACATTAACAAAGCCGTTTAATTAATAAACGAGATTAATAATGCATGTGTACATGTTGAGAATTAATATAATACAATTTGTAGCCTTCAGTGAATTAAAAAAGTTCAGCTTTAGGAGGGGAGGAGACAGGGCAAGATCAGGAGACTGAGAGATAAAGACAGTGATGGAGATGAGGAGAGAGCAGGTTTTAAATCTATTTCTTATCCTTTTTTGGCCTTCAAACGTCTTGAAATGCACATATCAGAGAAATAAAATATTTTAACCCCATAACAACCTCAAATTTATGACCTCTTTGATTATAAAGCCCTGTCTACGGCCATATATTAGGCCTAGATCAATAATGAATGTGTACATATTGTGAATGAATTTAATAAACTTAGTTACCTAGCTTTCCTGGTAGCTTTGTCTGAGAAAATGATTCATAAATCAACCTATCAGTTGACCCTATGTTTACTTTCTTCACTGACAGACAAAAATGAAAAGCCTATATCAGTCAAAGCTTTAGGAGGGGAAAAGACAGAGCAAGAGAAAAAGAGTGTGATGCTGATGAGGTGAGAAAAAATATTGTTATCCAATTTTTTTGGCCTTCAAAACATCTTAAAATGCACATATGTAGATCAGAGAAATACAAATTTTCGCGGGGGAGCATGCCCCCGAACATCCCTAAATACCTCACATCCGGGACCTCAGTTATTATAAAACCCTGCCATATGCATGTTACTGGATGAATGAATGAAACTAGTTGATAATGAGCATTAGACCATAAACTAAAGATTTTTTAATCATACCCTCATTGGGGGCTGAGCACCCCTAAAATGAAAATCCTAGAATCGCCCCTGGGTGTAACGAAGCCCTCATGTCATGATTCGATACATATCACGATACTGAACTCATGATACGATATTATTGCGATACTCCAAGTCATATGGTAAAAAACATTTACTGTTGATTATTTTAATTTGATATTACATTGTGAGTGTAAATAAATAGTCTCGGACTTGGTGCTGAAACCCAAAGCACAGGACAATAGAGACACCAGAATAACAATATTCATGATTCTGAAGATGAAAATACTGAATTATTTTAGATGAATATGTTTGCACTCTTTCACTGACTAGATATATTTAAAATAATGTCGGCCACTTTTTACTGGTAACATCAGACATTTGACATTATCAGGACCCACAAATATCCCCCAATGCATTATTATACATTATATTCAACATTATATATAGTAGTTTAATGTAGTACTGACACTAAAACTCTGAAAACTATAATTTTTCTCGCACAGTAATTTTCATTTTGGGTGAACTATACACAATACATATTGTCACTATCCATGATACATATTGTATTGCGATATATTGTGACACGATATATTGTTACACCCCTAGTATTGATGATTACCATGGTAGATGCTCATCTAAAGAGACCAATATGACTGTAATACGACTGTTTTGTCAGTAAAATCAAAGCTGAAAAGAGAAGCTGGTGATGGATGTGTCGGGCTTCTCCGGGGAAAGCGGTACAGTGTCTTTACAGCCTTATGCTTTTATACACATAAACAAGCATATAGAGTTCATCTGCAGAGTAAACAGGTGTAAAGATGACAGAAAGACGTGCTTCATCTGTTTCTCCAGTTCTCCGTTTCACTTGAAGAGCCATCTGACAGACTTTTCATTTATTTACTCGTTTTTGAAGAGCGAGGCAGATATTTAAAGAAAAGAGAGTCAGCGCAAACAAGGTCGGTCCAGATCTGCTGGGAGAAAGTTTATTTTCCCTGAAATCATTGTAACCAGTTTCCCTCAGAAATGTGACCCTGGATCACGTCACCAGTCACGGGTTGCACGAGTTGCACTAGTTGCACCAACAATACATTGTACGGGTCAAAATGATTGATTTTTCTTTTATGCCAAAAATCATTCGGATATTGAGTAAAGATCATGTTCCATGAAGATATTTTGTACATTTCCTACCATAAAGATATAAAACATGTATTTTTGTGAGTGAATGCAGCACAATCGCCAACATTAATGAACAACTTTAAAGGAGATTTTCTCAATGTTTCGATTTATTTGCACCCTCAGATTCCAAATTTTCAATAGTTGTATCTCGGCCAAATATTGTCCTATCCTAACAAACCACACATCAATGGAAAACTTATTTATTCAGCTTTCATATGTTGTGTAGCCTTTCATATGTTGTGTAGATTCTAGTCAGAATGTGAGTCTGATCTGCTCCATTGGGCTGTGATTATGGGGCGTTTCAACCGAACCAGGAAGGAAAATGCCTCTGCACTCAATTGGATAGGCCTACAACCAATCAGAGCAACGGAGTAAGTGACGTATGTTCTTCATTCATCTTTCCGATTGACAAATGCCTTGATCGCGGTTCTCTGTTCCTCTTTTCAAATGAATGCGCTGTCGATATCTTCTATAACAGACACGATGGCGGAATCTACACATGATGTTCGGGAGGAGCACGTTCAAATAATCGATCCAATCAACTTGTCATCAAACAATTACCATGTCTGCCCTATCAGCATGAGAGGAAGCATATATTTATTCACTCTGTCAACTCACCTAACATTTTCTTGACAGTATTCAGCATCCCTCCACTCACTCTTGGCTTGTTCTTCCACAGCCAGGAATACAGGGGGAGTACTTTGGGTTCGGGCCGAATACCGAGCCCTGAGCCCTCTCCTCGGACAGCACGCCAAATATGTGACTTATTTGTAAGTGTGAAATCTCAATTCTCCAGCGGCAGTCATCTTTGTTGTAAACGAATTCAACCCAAGCGCTCGTTGGTGACGTGGATGATTACGTTACTGTTGATCATCTGTCCATCATCGTATAAATCCCGCCCTGACATTTTGATTGGTCCGAACAGCTTTGGTTTGGGCATAATAGCTCCACAACGGATCAAGTCCAGACTGAACTTCCCGACCTAAAAATGTTGTGGGCGGGGCTAAGTTCGGCTGGCATTCAGGCTATATGATGTGTACATCTCAATTTAAAAAAATTTACCCATGTGACTGGTTTTGTGGTCCAGGGTCACAAATGTCACATTATTACAAATGTGGGTTGGAAAATTTGGTTTCATGTTGACACAGTTAAGATAGATGTGACACAACAGGAACATTGGCCTAAAGAGCATTTGAAACACCTGTGGCTTTAATACGTCACCTGTCCTGCAGAGGGCGCAACAAACTCAAAGAAAAACATCATGTGATTAATGTAAAACATTAAAATTACTCCAGTGACAACAACGATTAAGTTAATTGAGCGTCTCTAGCATCCTACAGCTAAGTCATCAAGTACACTAAAGATTAGTAGATTAAATTACAGCTGCAGAAACGACACAAACTAGCAGCGGCGCTAAACTCTGCATGCGTGTGAATTTTATCGCATATTACAGCTAGTTATGGATCGACATCCTCCAGTCAGCTGGGAAAAGCCACAGGAATGCAGTCTCTGGCCCTGAACCTCGACTTTGTGACTAATGCATTCTCTCTGCCAACAACTGAGACCTTTAATGGCTTTTTTCATTTGTTTTGAAGAGCAGAAAATTGGATTCCTCACCCTATTGAAGACAATCTGAGACTGTATCCATGCTTTCTAAACACATACAGCTCAGTCATTCATTTCAGCACGCCACACACACGATGAATTAATCAAATCTCATCTTCTGTTTCATGGCGACGACAATCCCAGCTAATAAAAATATGTTCTAAGAATGGTTTGCTAATGCTACCATTAATGTTCTTTATGAATATTCTCAGAATGTTCTCATTTGTTCATGTTAATTTTTTAGAATGTTTTGATTTGTGCTATCAAATCGATTAATCGTGATATATATATGTGTGTGTGTGTGTGTGTGTATATATATATATACACTCTAAAAAATGCTGGGTTGTTTTAACCCAACGTTGGGTCAAATATGGTCTAACCCAACGTTGGGTTAAAAAATGCAGTTTAAAAATGGACAAATTGTATTTTGGACAAAATCAAAAATGGACAAAAATGCAATTAAAAAATGGACAAATTGCATTGGTTACCCAACAGCTGGGTTTGTCCATTTTTAAATTGCATTTTTAACCCAACGTTGGGTTAGTCCATATTTGACCCAACATTGGGTTAAAACAACCCAGCATTTTTTAGAGTGTATATATAGGTTAGATGCGACTAATCATGATTAATTTTATTTGACAATACTTTTTTCTTGATTGTTTGAAAACCATAATCCTTATCATCTGGCAAACTCCTGCATTATGAGAATGTTACTTTTGAATGTTCTCTAAACATTTCGAAACAAGTAGCATAACATTTAGCAGATGTTATGGGAGGAATTTGGGACGAATGCCCAACTAAAACATTTCAGAAAAAATGCTGTATAAACGTTTTTTTTTTTTTTTGTGCTAATATTTCGAAAACATCATTAAGGACCACATAACTTTGAATGAACGTTCCATTAACGTTACAGGAAGAACGTTTGCTCATAACATTCTGAGAACGTTCCCAGTTAACCATCTTTGTCCACAGGAGAGCCTGTAAGCCGAATGTTCCCAGGAGGACCTGAAGGCGGCACACCGTTACAACAAATTTGTTCACTTCAATTGTGCAAACTCGTTGCCTTAATTTAATTAAGTAAGAATAACTTAATTGCATCAAGTTCTTCTTACTTAATCAATTTAGGTTTTGTCAACTTAATTCTATCTGTGATCTGAGGAAGTGTACTCCCAGAGTGCAGTGCGGCATGAATAAATTAATTGCTTTGTTTTACCATTTTTGGCTTTATTTTACCATTACAATTTTATTTGCTGTCCTTATTGGGGTTGTACTGACAAGAGACAGCAAATAAAATTGTAATGGTCTATTTAATTACATTAATAAAAAAGAAACGGCTGAATGTTGAAGCCTGTGTGTGACAAAAGCAAAACTGCAAGATATTGTCACAAATATAGAGGGATTATATCAACCCAATTAAAAGTTTATGACATAAGTGTTAGCAAATAAAATGTTAAAAGATCATTATTATACATGAAATATAGTTATGTTATCATTAATACATTCATTCAAAACATGGAAATAATTTAAGAACAAATATATATAATAACAAGCACCGGCCCGCCGGCGGGCCGGGGGCGTGGCTATAATTTTATTACATTTTTTTAAATAAGAAATATTCAACTGACTATCATAAACTATACATCATTGGAAAGCTAAAACACTCAAGAATCATGTTCTGAACTTGTTTTTGCAATCAGTACACCAGAGAGGAAAGGGTTAAATGAAATGTTGAAGGACTGGTAATGTAAAAATGACTACAGTGAACGCAATACTTATCTTTCATATCCTATGGTTCAGATCAGTTCGGACGAATCCAAGAAACAACAGCATACATTTCAATGTAAGGGTGTACTCTTCAAAATGCATCCCACTTTTTAATCCAAAACAATGAAAAAATAGGGAAAAAAACTAAATACTCTCCTTTGTTTTCATGAGCGTTTGCAGTTAGAGTGCTCCATCATGTTCATTTTCAATGAAATATCTATTCTAATCTGTATTCCAGCGTTCTAAATCCACCTCTCCCCCGTAGCTTAGACTCTTCCGGATCAAATAAATCATCCAACTTATCTCTCCTTCAATCACAGGCTCTGTAATCGATCAAAATACCAAGGGAGCGCTTTACAGGCTGAGGAACCTGTCAATCTCGCACCTCGGTTTTCGGTTGGATAAAGTCTGGATACAGCCAGCCAATGTATTGTCAGCAAAATTTTGATGGATGGGAGTATTAACCAATTAAAACACGATTACAGTGATTGACAGTTCTCAAGCAGATTTGTCAAATACAAGTGCGCAATGTTGTCACTGGCTCGTGCGCGTCCGCCATTTTACGCACAGAGCGCACAGGTTAGGTATTGGTTTGCTACACGGAGCTCCTGTAAACTCACAGATTTTCTCCAAAGTTATTTTTGACCATCTCCATCATGGATCGACGTCTACAGAAGGGTTTTTGTGGTGTTGAGAGTATTTTGGAGGAAGTGATGAGAAGCAGCGACGAAGAGCAGCAGAAAGACGCTCAGAGATGCATCTCAGACACAGATAGCACCGTGTCATGTGTCGTCGATTCGGCAAAAGAGGAGATGTTTGTTCATGGACTCGATCCCGTTTTAGATCGGTAAGTTTCAACACATTGTCTTGAATTATGTTTATCAAGTATTGGCTGTTTTTCTGTTCATGTCATGCTTTTGATTATAAAATGACAGTGGACATTACTAGCAAAGACGGCTACACGAGTAGCAGCTAGGTGATAGAGCTGTAACGTTATATTATACATAAAAACAAAATATTTATATCACACACACACATTATATTTATGATGCATTGAATATAACAATAATGGAAGGAAAGGATTATAAGTCAGGTGAAGATGTTTTGATTATAAAATAACAGTGAAGATGATTAGCAAGTGTGTTTATATGAATGAATGGTGCATTGAATATAACAATAATGGAAGGAAAGGATTACAAGAAGTCAGGTGAAGATGTTTTGATTATAAAATAACAGTGAAGATGACTAGCAAGTGTGTTTATATGAATGAATGGTGCATTGAATATAACAATAATGGAAGGAAAGGATTACAAGAAGTCAGGTGAAGATGTTTTGATTATAAAATAACAGTGAAGATGACTAGCAAGTGTGTTTATATGAATGAATGGTGCATTGAATATAACAATAATGGAAGGAAAGGATTACAAGATGTCAGGTGAAGATATGATAAATATATATAATTTTATATACATAGAAAATATATAATTACAAAGCATTTATAATGTTGAGCATTATAATAAGGTATTTGACAAACAGACATTTTTTGATATTGTAATATGATGGAATATTGATGCTGCTAATAGTAAAATGTGACTCAAACTGAAATCCTCTTTTTGTGTGTGTGTGTGTGTGTGTGTGTGTGTGTGTGTGTGTGTGTGTGTGTGTGTGTGTGTGTGTGTTTTCCTGTGCTGTAAAATAGGCCCTCAACTGAAACAGATGAGGAATGGGAGTCCAGTCCTGAGCGACGAAAGAGACGCCGGCAGGTGTACACACACTAACATTACCAAGTTTTCATATTCTATTTGGACTTTGTTCTGCTTGGTTTTGTTCTGCTTGTTTGTTTGCTCTCTCTCTCTCTCACAGTGGGTGTCTTCTGAGTTGGCGCAATTCGAGCATATGTGACATGCTGGTGTGAGGCAGTACTAGGTAAGTACACACACATACATACACAGTGCTGCAAAATGTATTTATTCTGTTTAGACACCTTTTTTTTCCTCCCCTCTTATTTGCAGTGGTTGTCTTCTGAGTCGGCGCAATTGGAGCAAATGTGACATGCTGGCGTGAGGCAGTACTAGGTAAGTACTCACACATACACGCATGCATACACAGTGTTGAAAATGTTATTTGTTCTGCTTACACATTTTATCTCTCCTGTCTTTCAGTGGCTTTGGTTTCCAGAACAAACCTTGGTAGTGACTGCCTTGATCAACATGTCTTCCACTTGGTAAATACTGTAAGCGGTTGCTTTTTGTTTTAGTAATTGGATATTCAGTATAATTGTTTATTGTAATTTATTTGAGTAAAAACCATTGTTGCAATTACAAATGTTATTTTTTTTTCTTTTTATATATTTTATTCATTAGTTGTAAAACAATCACTTTTGGAATGTATAAATGAAGTGAGTTTTTTTGTTTCACTGTTTTTGCTATAAGAATTGTTAAAAATAAAGAGTATTTTGTTAAAATGTTAAAATGTTGTGCTGAAATCATTATTTCTTGTGTAGTTTGATGGGCAGAATAGTTCTGAATTGATATACATGCATGTAGTATGTAGTGTTTACTCCTTATGTCATTTGGTAACCAGGTGTCCATTTGGAGTCTCCAAGTGGCCTTTTGGAAAGGACGCCTAGACTTTTCTTGAATAAAAGCTTACAGGAACTACATTTTTGGGAGTATCATCCTCAAATTTGAATCAAAACATGGTCAGACATTCAGTTTTATCTTTATGGTGTTTTCAGGCCTTTAACATAACATTCTGATCATTTTTTCCCTAAGTGAAGTTTATTCAAAGAAATCGGGAGTCACTTTCATGTATATTTTACCTTGTTTTACTCTGTTCCTATGCTACTTTGAGTTATAATGACTCTTGGGTAACAAAGTTTCAAGTGTCTAGTTTAAAAAAATATCAGAGTAATGAATGTGGACCATAGGGTTCAAGAGCTACAGACATTTGTATTTGGGTATGTCGTTTTCAGAAAATTCTCAAAAATAGGGGCGCTGGTTAAGAGGTTAATTACTTCACTTCCTTTGAAATCAAATAACTGTGATTAAATGTTGCATCACTGCATGAATTAGAAGATAATTAAAATAATATAAATGAAGATCCAAGTGTCCAACCAAAGGGAACACTGATCATAATAATGGTGAGCAATTTTAGGAAATCAACATGAATTTATGAAGTCAACTTATGTGACGCTCTCCCAAAATGTTTAGTTGTATTGACAATAACATTCAAAATGACTGGAAAAAGAAGTGGAATAAATGAGTGAAAAGTCTATTAAGAATTGCCCCGCCTCAAAAACCATTTGCCCCGCCGTTTTTTTATTTGAATTTTTTTGGCTTTGGCAAAATTGTACTCAAACCTGTCAAGTAATGTTTACTTGGGTTTTCTGAGTAATGAAGGCATAGCCTTAATAAACAGTACAGATTAATAAATTGTTTTAAGTAAGTTCAACAAATGATTGGACACTAAGTTAACTAAAAAGATTTTACAGTGCAGATGATCTGAGGTCATGATCCGTTCTGGAATATCTCTCCGCTTTAAGCTGGCCCTCGTTTTATCATCTTTCCTCCCTCCATTCATCTTTCTCTGCCCGTTTGTTCTCCATTCCCTTTTCTCTTGAGATAAAATCCCATGTCTCTCTTTATCTGTGTTTCACTTTGTGTTTTCTATCTGCTCTCTCTTGTTCGCTTGTCTCTCTCTCTCTCACACACATTTCTCTTTTGTGAGGCGTGAGGTGTAATAAAGATGATGATGAACTCTCCTTTCGGCTGTTGGTGTTTTTGGCTGTCTGAGGCGGTTCGTGTGCCAGCTGTTGCTCTCACACACACCAGCTCCGTTCCAAACCCCAGTCTGCCTGCTGAGACGGAACCTCACAAGCGACTGGTTTGGAAAGGTCTTCAAACGCAGCAGCTCAGCGCCACACATGCCACTGATTCTGACGGAGACTGACATTAAGATGGTGCTATGATGACAACTTGTTTAACAAACAACTTGGCCAAAAGAAGTACTTTTTCCACAATTTTTTTGTGTATACAGCACACACACACACACACACACACACACACACACACACACACACACACACACACACACACACACACACACACACACACACACACACACATACACACACACACACACACACACACACACACACACACACACACACACACACACACACACACACACATACACACACACACACACACACACACACACACACACACACACACACACAGTGCCATACATACCCGAATCAATTGTAGGTGCACTGGATGAAATTACAAAGATGGCTCAGTCTGTTGTGATTGGGTCTACTCTGCTCTGATTGGTCAGATGGTCCAGCCTGTTGTGATTGGTCTACTCTGCTCTGATTGGTCAGATGTTCCAGTCTGTTGTGATTGGTCTACTCTGCTCTGATTGGTCAGATGGTCCAGCCTGTTGTGATTGGTCTACTCTGCTCTGATTGGTCAGGTGGTCCAGTCTGTTATGATTGGTTTACTCTGCTCTGATTGGTCAGATGGTCCAGTCTGTTGTGATTGGTTTACTCTGCTCTGATTGGTCAGATGTTCTAGTCTGTTGTGATTGGTCAACTCTGCTCTGATTGGTCAGATGGCCCAGCCTGTTGTGATTGGTCTACTCTTCTCTGATTGGTCAGATGACCCAGCCTGTTGTGATTGGTCTCTTCTAGTCTCAGCTACAACTACCGTGTTTGAGGGCGGGGTAAAAATAGACATCATTCCCTGGCAGCCAATAAAGACCACAGGCTGGCCTTATGCAAATTTGTTACATTGTTAGGTATGTAACAAGAAGTGAGACTAGAATTGCTGTCGACTCGTTTTTAGCAGTTCACAATCGATTCTTTTTTTTCTTTTTTTTTGTGGAGACAATAACATTATTCGTTGTGCACTTTGATCATTGAAACTGCAGACCTTTTACATTCACAAACAGGAATATTATACACCACATGAAAGGTAATATCCGATAAAGCATAATAGGGGCACTTTAAAATTAGACAAAAATGGCATTTCTCGCAGTGAAAGCAACATAATTATGCTCTCTACTTTTCATGATGAGAGCGCAGTCCTGGTGTGTGTGTTAAAATGCTGTCAGTGTATAAGCAGCTCGCTCGGTTTCTCCCTCTCTCCCTCTGCCTGTCATTCAGAAGATAAGCATCATTCAGTCCTTCCCGTGGATCAGTTTTCAACACCCCACATCAGCAAATTGCCTTTTAGCAGCTGACAGTTTCTTATCGCCCTGGATGGTCCATCTTTGTGTTCTCCCACAGGAGATCAGGACCAGAGACCGACAGAGACAGGTACTGCTCTTAAGATGAAGGCTTCGTCTCGGAGGTTTAAGAAGATTACGGAGACCGCCGACCTTTGACCTTCCTTCATGTCTTAGAGAGCTGAGCCACCCCTGTGTCAGTGAAGAACCTGCTTTATAGACAATCTTCAGGATTCATGCAGCGTCGAGACTTTACAGCTTCTCAAAGATCAGTGTGAGCATCCCTACAGCTCCAGAAAACTGCGGATCATCGAGTCCCACAAATGTCATTTATTCACTCTCATGCCAAATCAATATGAGTTTTAAAGAATGTTTATTTGTCCAATATACTGTAACAAATGCATTTACAGTTGCTTAGTGCAGTAAAGCTCCAAAAAGGACAATAAAAGTAGTCCAAAAAAAATGAAAAAAAATAAAATTCTATTGTTTTCCAGAAATAAGCATTTAAAATTGTATTTATTCAGAATGCATTAAATTGCTCAAAGAATCCTGAAAACAATTGTATCACGGTTTCCTCAAAAGTATATAGCAGCACAGATGTGTTCAACACTGATAATAATCATAAATGTTTCTTGATCATCAAATCATCATATTAGAGTGATTTCTGAAGGATCATGTGACCCTGAAGACTGGAGTAATGATGCTGAACATTCAGCTTTGATCACAGGAATAAATTACACTTTACTATATATTTACATAGAAAAAAGCTATTTTAAATTGCAGTAATATTTCACATTTTTACAGTACTTTTTATAAAATAAATTTACTCTTGGTGAGCAGAAAAAATCTAAATTTTGAACGGTAGTGTATAATTATATTCATTTACTTCATTTTGACTTAATTTACTTTAGAAATTAAAGACTTGAAATCCTGGAGCTGTGCTGGTTTTGTTATTCCACCCCCTTAATTTATTTATTTATTATTTAGTTTATTACATATACACTCACCTAAAGGATTATTAGGAACACCTGTTCAATTTCTCATTAATGCAATTATCTAATCAACCAATCACATGGCAGTTGCTTCAATGCATTTAGGGGTGTGGTCCTGGTCAAGACAATCTCCTGAACTCCAAACTGAATGTCAGAATGGGAAAGAAAGGTGATTTAAGCAATTTTGAGCGTGGCATGGTTGTTGGTGCCAGACGGGCCGGTCTGAGTATTTCACAATCTGCTCAGTTACTGGGATTTTCACGCACAATCATTTCTAGGGTTAATAAACTTCTTCTTAATAAATCAAAGTCCTACTCTTTATTGTTCCATAGAAAAGCCTTGGATATAGGTGAAAATAACCTTAATCTTTGTTTTCTCGACTCCTCTCCTTTTGAGTCAACTGAAACCATTAAGTATCTTGGTGTTTGGCTGGAAACTGATTTATCTTTTAAAACTCATGTACAAGCAATGACAAAGAAACTCAACTCTCGTCTTAAAATACTTTATCAATGTGTAAACTGTTTTAATTTTCTGGTCAGGAAAAGAATAGTCTCACAGCTGCTCCTGCCTATTATGGACTATGCTGATATTATTTATCAAAATACTACTGCTTCTTGTTTGCATTCCATTGATGTGGTCTACAACAGTCTTTGCCGTTTTGTTCTCCGCTGTCCCTTTAGGACACAGCGCTGTGTGTTTGTACAGACAGCTGTCCTGGTTTGCCCCTTCTGCCAGGAGACAGTCTCACTGGTTACAGTTTATTTTTAAAAGTTTTTACTTTAATTATCCAGTTTATCTCAAGCAACACTTAGTGCTCTATAATTCGCTATACAACCTGCGAAACAATGATCAGATCTTTTTTGTTGTTCCTAGAGTTAAAAGACAGGTAGGGAAATATGCATTCTGTTTTAAGGCTCCATATGATTGGAATAATCTTCCGTTTTCTATCCGTTCTTTAACTTCACTTACAGCGTTCCGAAGGGCTCTTGGGGAACATCTTCAGAACTTTTGTGCATCGTGAGCATTGTGAGCTGGTGTGTGTGTGTTGTTGTGTTTTGTTGTGCTGTTTTTGACCGTGATATTTGCTCTGTTGTTTTGGTTCTTTTTTGCTTTGATGTACTGGAGGACCCCCTCGAAAACGAGATGTCTCATCTCAAGGGGTTAATCCTCGCAATAAAGATATGTTAAATAATAATAACGTTAGGCTAACGTTAGCCTAGCTTCTAGCTGGTCAAAAACCTGTATGTTTTTATGTTTCCACTGTTCGATCGCGCCCGCGCCTCTCTCTCTGACACACACACACACACACATATCAGCATTGCAATCTTGACATCGCAGCCTGGTCATTATGCTGCGTTCACACCAAACGCGAATAGAGCGTCAAATTCGCAATAGATGCGATGCGCGTATAAAGCAAGCGTTTAAAGCGAAATAGCACCAAACTATAACGTTTACACTGTGACCTGTAAATCTTTGTCTGGAGCTGAAGCTTTTCAATCGACCTTCTCAACAATAAAATTATTAATATAACCCTCCAATGCATAGTTAAGGCCCTTTTGGTAACTTCGAGATGATATATAATCTTTCTGTCTCCAAAAATCATCAATTGCCTCCTGTGAAATGCCTCCTACTGTGACAGCTGCCATAGCGCCTGTTACCGAATGTTGACTGTCCGAGTGAGTGGAGGGGGCGTGGCTTAGCCATAGGTCAATTAAAGACTTGAGAGTATCTTGAATTAAGTTAGTTTTTTACCTCAATGCAAAATTTGTAAAAATTTGTTTTAAGCATAAACTTAAGTGCCACTAGATTCATGCTTAAAATAAGAAATTACTCAAGATTTACATTTTAAACAAACTAACACATGCACTAACTAAAAACAAACTCAAACATGGGACTTGTTATTTGTTTAATTTAAATCAGTTACGTTGTATACCAAGCCTTCTGAGATTGCGATATCTACGAGAAATGCAACAGATTCAGAGTTTCTGCACATAATTAAGACGCATCATTTCCTCAGGGTTTACTGCATGACAATGAGCCGCCGTGATTCCTCACCGAAGCGTCTGGCATGAAGATCACGTGTTTGTGCACACGTCATCGGCTCATTAGGGTCGATCCGCGTCTGTTCTGACACACAGATCCGTTTCAAAGCGGAGAGGAGGATGAGTTACAGCAGGCCGCCGCTTCTGTCATCCACACAAACACACACTCTCTCTCGCACAGGCTTTTATCCTCGGCTGTGTGTTGTTGCCTTGCTCTGGTCTGTGGGGAGATGCTAACCGAGACGCCGCTCTCCGTCTCATATCACTGGGAAATGAGCGCTCTGAAGTGTCTCGCTAAAGACACGCATACTAACTTTGTGTTTCACCTGCCATACTGAAAGAAGAGTTTCCTGACAGACAGGCCAACTCTGGAAAACTACGACAGCCTCAGAGGACAGACACACACACACACACGCACGCGCACACACACAGAGACAGACACAGACAGACAGACAGACAGACACACACACACACACACACACACACACACACACACACACACACACACAGGTGGTTATGCAACTGTTCCAGCTCTCCACTTTCTGATCAGACTCCCCGGTGTTGTGAGGCTGTTTCTCGGCCTGAGCTTTCCTCCTGTGAGCCTCTTTCACGTCTGACAAAACACCGTCAGAACACACCGAACCCCGAAACACATGTGGGAAGTCTTCAGAAATACACACGGATAGCTAAAACTGGAGATTCAAACCCGGCTGGTGTGTTTCCTCTCGGACGGGGGCGTTAAACAGGGCGTATCGTGCTTTATTTCAAAGATAAACAGCGACAAGTGTAGTTTTTAATAACATGCTTAATTTTTCGCCATGAATTACCCATAAAAAAGTCATCATACACATTATAGCCTACAGATGTAGTATTTCCACAAACATTAGATTATATTAAAAATACATGTTTGAAATGCCACCCCTATCTATCTATCTATTTATCTATCTATCTATCTATCTCTCTATCTATATAAAGAACATTTTAATCAAATATATAAATTAACAAATAAACAAACAGGAAATAATAATACAAAAAATTCTGTTTTCATATATTTAAAATATGCATAAATAAATGTATTCATATATACAGTATATAATATTTCATTATTATTATATAATTTATATCATAAAATGTATACATTATTATAAATGTTTTATGTTTTATTTTATATATACTATAATTTCTTTATTTTATTTTTTTATTTTTTCCTCAAGCAGAGAAACCTTAAACAGACTAAGACATTTTCTATTCTGGCACATTTTGTTGTTGTTTTGGAATAATGAAATTCTGCTGAATTTCGTGCAAATTTAGTAAATTATTCTTCCTGCCATTGCAATGCAAAATCCATTTCATCATCCAGTGTGTTGTGGCCAATTCCATTCAAATTCACATTCATGAACAGAGTCAGCCGTTCTTCAACGGGACTTCTGCCCAACCCTGAATTAAAGTCTTAAAGTCACAGCAGCAAAAACAGCTTATGCACACACTCCTCGCACGAGAAAGGAGAAGCAGCGCTTCTCTGTGTGTTTGCTGTCAAGTCTAATACGGTTTTTATCTGTTCCACACTTCATCACACTGCGAGAGACTCGTTCAACAAACAGGAACGTGTCGCTCAAACGATCCCGTGCAGATGTTCTTTTAGTAATGAGGAGGAACTTGCATGTTTACACATTCTAAAAAATGCAGGGTTGTTTTAACCCAAATTTGGGTCAAATGTGGACAAACCCAACCGTTGGGTTCAAAATTTAATTGAAAATTTTTAACCCAACGGCTGGGTTTGTCCACATCAACCCAGCATTTTTTAGAGTGCAGTAACTCTAAGGGCCTTATCTCGCACCTAGCGCAATTGTCGCATGTATCATTCCTATTTTGCACCCGACGCACAGCGGACATTCCCTCCACAGACGCACGTCGGTAAACTAGGGAATGAACTTGCGCTCCCGGGGGCGGTTCAGCGAAAAGACGAGGCGTGTTCCGGCGCAAACGTTCCCTGGTGCTATTTTGCAGTTTCAGAAAACAATTCCTCCACTGACCAGGAGAAACCTCGTCTAAAGTCAGTGGCGCATGCTTGGCCATAATGTAGCGTGTGCACAACGCACACACACTTTGCTTCTCTCATCTACACAGATGCAGCAGTTCACATGTTTGCAAACATACATAATTACAAGGAAAAATATTCCACACGAGGGAAATCATTGTGGTGTCCATGAAGATGTGAACATCATAAATCTAGCTTACACATTTACCCAAATTATCATACGCCTGTTTAACCGAAGCTAATCTGGGTGTGTTTCTCCGTCCCCAATGTCACTTCTCTGTGTTTTACGGCCCTGACGAGAACGTCGGTCTCCTCGGCTGTGAACCGCTCCTGGCGTGCGTCTCCGCCGTTATAATAGCAATCCGCCATGGAACAAGCGCGCCTGCTCTTAAAGGGAATGTGAGATGTCGCTCTGATTGGTTTATTTCATGTTTCGCCCAAACCACACCTATGAGTACTGAAGCTGCTTCAGACCAACATATTTAAATTTACGTCGGGATCCGCCCACAAAGTTACTTGCGTTTAGCGTTTGATACTTGCGTTTCAGATCATTAAAATAGGGCCCTAAATGTAAAAATTGAAAGATTTTATTTCTCCTAACACGGGTGGTGTTAACGCTCTCGAACAGCTGATTAATCGGTCGTTCTACAGACGTCACACTCAAACTCTTTAACAATATACTTCAACAAACCTGCAGCTGCAAACACTGGATTTATCATCAGGACATGTTTTGGGACATAACTGTGTCGAGTATATATCTGTTTGTCTGATGAGTAAGGAAAACTGTATATCCAATTCACCTGACCAAAAACAGCATGTGGAAAAGCACACTGTGCCACTTCACTTATCATCAGACAATCTCTTGATGGACAGTTCTTTTAAAATAGGTCTATTAAAATAATCAGCCAAAGTCATATATATATATATATATATATATATATATATATATATATATATATATATATATATATATATATATATTTTTTTTTTTTTTTTTTAATTAACGCTAATTTTGACAGCACTAATATCTACTGTATATTTTTAAAAAGCTAACTGTGGTTGGTCAATCTCTTTTAGTGGCGTATGCTAAGACAAGCATCACTATTCGTTTTGAAAATAAATGTAATAAATAAATAAATAAATAAATAAATAAATAAAAATACAAAAAATAATATATATATATATATTAAATTAAATTCAATAATTTTATTTGAGATCAAAATAAATAAATAAATAAATAATAAATAATAACAGACAGTTTTTGTTTAAAATAAGCAGCAAAAGTTGAGATTTTCTCCACGTTTCCTCCAATGAAGGATCTCAATTTCACCAAACCGTTGTGTTTGCACCATCATCTTCGTGATGCACCATCACTGAACGCAGTTTTCTGAAGTGTGTTCTGTCTTCCACAGCCCTGTCTGTCAAGCTCAAGTCTTTTACACAACAATCTGTTGCCAAAATGCCAAAATCAAGCTTACTGTTATTACAATCTTCCCAGTCTACGGCCAGCACTCTCCGCCTGACTCTGATGATGAATTACAGTAATGCTCACGGTAATCGGAGTCAATCACGGTGTCAGATTCAGACAGTATCGTGTGTGTGTGTGTATAGATTTATGTATATTTTCAGTATATATTTAGTTTTGATTGTCTTATGTTGATTTGTTATCTATAACGTTATGTCTACCTGTTGTTGTCCTGCTTGCATTATCCATATTTTGGTTTCTTATTTATGCTTGTACTTACTTTGCACATTTGAGCTTGGAGAAAGGCATTTTCGTTGTGCTGTACACTATAGCTGTATGGTTGGAATGATAATAAAGCACTTTGAGCTTGAGCTTGAGCTGGACTGTTGGCCCTGGTGTGTGAGGAGGACGAGAGGGGGTGGATTGGATGTATTGAGCCTGTGGACTCCTTCAGTGCCGCCGGCTGATCTTGTGCTGAAGTTTCCTGCTAGATTTCAAACTGATGAATCCTGAACACAAGCTATGGAGACCTTTGTGCTTTAAAGGGTTAGTTCACCCAAAAATGAAAATTCTGTCAGTGATTACTCTCCCTCATGTTGTTCCAACTCTATAAGACTTTCGTTCATCTTCGGAACACAAATGAAGATATTTCTGATTAAATCTGAGAGCTGTCTCACTCCTCCATAGGCTTCTGTGTTAGTGAAACTTGCCGGCCCAGAAAGTTAGTAAAGACATCGTTTATATAGTCCAAGTGACTACAGTGGCTCAACCTTAAGTTTATTAAGTGACGAGAATACTTTTTGTGCGCAAAAAACAAACACAAATAACGACTTTATTCCACTCTTCATGTTCTTCTGTGTGTCTCTGAGTGAGTTCAGGTAGTGTAACAGCGCAGCGCTTCTGGGTCGTACGTCAGAACGGAGGCTCACTGGCCAATGCGTGTGATGCTGGCCAATAGGGAGCCTCCGTTCTGTATAAAAGATGCCGTGTTATTCTCTGAGTTTCTCTGCAGCGGAGACGCGATCCCAGTTTTGTCATCAGAGGAGACGGGGTTTAGAGTAGATCTCGGGATCAGCTGTTTTCAAGGTCTTCTCTCTGCAGGGACGCACAGACACTGAGAGGAAAGCCAATAGATGCTCAGTCCACTTTATTACTGATATCTGGAGTTTCATTCATACTAGAGTGTGTTTGTGAAGCGCAGGGCTGGTCATAAACTTTTGATTTACAAATAACGGTCATACAAATATTACTAATTAACAATAAAATTGTCTGATTTGTTGTGACTAACTTAAGCAAGAATACACACATTTGGATTATACTGTGTGTGTGTATATGTATGTTTATATATATATATATATATATATATATTACAATAAAATAAAAATATTTTGTCTTTAAAAATATTTTTTTATTAGTGGTGTTTGCTAAGGCAAGTGTCACTTAGTTTTGCACTAAAATTAAAATAAATTAATTAATTAAAATAATAATAAAATAAAATAATAAAATAAAATTTAATTGAGAAAAAGTGTTGTGACTGTATTGAATGTATTAAATTATAACCATTTGTAAACATACAGTATATATCATCATTTAAAAACACGATTGTTTACAAATGGTTATAATTTAATATAATTATATATATATATATATATATATATATATATATATATATATATATATATATATATATATTTTTTTTTTTTGTGTGTAAAATAAAAAATATAAAAAATAAAATATATATAAATATGTTTGTTTTTAAATTATATATATATATATATATATATATATATATATATATAAAACTATATATATATATAATTTAAAAGCATTTATATATATATATATATATATATAAAATGTAAAAACAAACATATATATATATATATATATATATATATATATATATATATAAAACAAGTATAATTATTATTGTGTACAATATATACACATAGAATTGTGTATAATAGGAAATTGGAAAGGATCCATAAATGTCTATCATTCGTTTAAGAGACGCTGACCTGTTCCAACATTAATACGTGTCAGAATAAAGCACAGTTTCTGCTACGGTTGGTAAAACGAACTAATCGCATCCACACAGGGTTTGTTCCCCACACCACGAGGAGTCGCTCAATCCTCGTCTGTTAAACAACAACACTATTAGAGACGAACCGCTTCTGTGTGACATCTAATGAAACCGGTTCAACACAAACCAGCTCTGAGCGAAGCAAACACACGAGACACGAGAAACTAAACGCAGTGTATTCCTGAAACATCATCATGATCATC
>NC_140213.1:48118881-48123881 GCF_951802725.1 Rutilus rutilus
TGGGGACATCAGAGACTTATTTTATACCACCCCTTTAAATGGAAATAAAATGAAATCTCCTGCTTTCTCATCAGTTTCAGAAGAGATCTCAACAATAAAATCTGCAATCAAAAGTCTGAAAACTCAATGTGAACTCATACATTTATCATCCAATAATCCGAGCTGCTGCACGTTCATTTTATCCCAGCAAACAAAAATATGTTCTAAGAACGTTTTGCTAATTAAGTTATGAAAACGTTTTTGAACTTAATGTTCTCTGACAGTTTGAAACGTCCAGTTTTTTTTAAAATGCTTTAAAAATGTGTTTTCTTGCTTATGAAGATCGTTGCTTATCGTTTTGCAAGCATTATGGGAATGTTGCGTTCAACGTTTAAAAAACTGACTAACATCAAACTGAAAATGTTTCAGAAAAACATTGTATAAAATAACATTAATAAATAAAATGTATTTTCTATTAAGGACGTTTGTTCGTAACTTTGGGTCTGTTTTGTTTCTCATAAGCACTTCACTTCTGATTAGGGAAACATATTTCTATTCAGAAACAAATGAAAAACTCTTTCCCTGCCAGTGTTTAAAAAAAAGAAAGAAAAAAAGAAGCCAGTCAGCGCCAGCATTTTTTATAATTTTCACAAAAGTTTCAAGGCCCCCAGAATACTTTGTTGTATGAATATCTGAACATGCAATATATATATATAATATTATATCAAAAGAAAGAACAGCTTTTAAAGAGCCTCTGCTTTTACACAATAACCTGTTTTATTCTAGCGTCATGCATTATTTTTTTTATCAACACTAGAATATGGGAAAATTTCATAAAAAAGCAGTATTTTGAGCAAAAAGCTGAGAAAATCATGTTTTTGTCAAAAACTACGTCTGTATCAGATTCAGGACGATGATCAAAACACAGTCGATCGAGTCCATCAACACACTCAAAGCTTCAGTCCTGTAACTCGTCATGGCTCGACATTTCATTCTGTAACATTAGGCAGATTTGATTTATATTTATATTTATATGCGGTTTTATCCTCCTGAGACCCAGACATTTTTTTTTTATTTTTTTTTTCATGTCATCACATTGTTTAGAGCATAAGAAACTAATGGTAAAAAAAAAACATTTTTGAAAAATGATATTTTATTCATATGTTATGCTATGTCCTCTGTAGTGGACACCAGGACTCAGTTGTTAAAATGACATGGATTTATATGTATAGGCAAAAACAATGGGATTTTTTTTTCAGTCACCAATAAATGTTGGGGGTTCATGATTTATAAAATTTGTATAAAGATGATTCTCAACTATGTTATGAAAGATACATGAATTGATACACCATTTTATTTTATGCAATATGTGGGTAAAATGGCCATAAATTAATATTCCCATTCAATGCAATGTATCTATACACTGTATCAAATGTGCACATTAATGTGTTCTTGGAGCAACATTTAATGAAAAAAGAAGTGTAATAATTGGAGTAATAATTAGCAACATTTTAATAATAATATCTAATATTTCATAGGAATATTGATGTATAACTTATCTCCATATTCACTTGTTGTGTCTCCCAAAATGCCTGATAAACATGCTTTAAGTCCTGATGTCCTCTACAGTGGACACGTATGAAATCAAAGCCCTGTTCTGGAACGGAAAGTCATGTTTTGATGTGAAACCCCATAACGTTTTCCTGAGATGTTGGTTTATGAAATACAATTTGAATATAATTACAATATATGATCATATTTCCATAAGAGTGCTACATTTGATCACTAAATTAATGTCAGACATTTTAAAGACCAAGGAGAAGTTGTTTTCATGGTGAAACCTCCAAACATTTCAGGAAAAGTCCTGAATGTGCTCTTCACAGGACACCCAGGCTGTGACATGTGACATGTATGGTGTCAGAGACCACTACAGTGGACAAAAGTCTATTCCTGGGTCCCAGGAGGATATGTTTGACGATCACGTTATTTTACACATGCATCTGATTACATATGATATCGCTTGTTTCTGCTTGTTCTTCACGTGTGTTTTGATCAGGAGATTCTCTGCTCTTTCAGTAGATGTGTAACAGCGCCCCCTACAGTATAACAGTGAAAACACGGAAATTTACGTCAATAGCGGGGAAAGAGTTAAACATGCAATATTAGCCAAGATTCATCATGATTAATTATTTCATTCTTTTGGTAGCTCTAGTAAAAATAGCATATTTGCCGTGTTAAAAACATGCAGAGCTGTTGAGATTCATGCGAGTATCTGTAAAAGAGGCTGTCGAGCTCATCCGCAGCCCGTGTTTGCTCATAACTGTGTTTTTGTTTTCATCATTTCTGAAGCACAACACGGTTGCGTACAGCAGGTGTTTGCAGCGTGTCCTTGTGCCGCGCGTCTGAAGCTAGTCCTGCTGTAATGATCACACACGTTTCCCACGGCACACATCAACACCGCTAGCCAAGATGTATCACGCTGTGCTCTAACTGGGCTGTGATTCGGTTCCACTGCTCAAAAGTTAGCAAACACGTCTTTAAATATAGGAGAGAACAACCGATCATGCATTTTACAATCGGGTGCTCATTATCTAAAATGAACGTGTACAAATACACACGATTATACCATGAATGCCACGACTGGCCAATCACAATCAAGGATTCCAAGGCATCATCTAATGCATCTATTCATCCATTGTATTCAAATCTGGATAATTATCCTGTTGTCTGTTTTGTTTGCTGGATGTGTTTCTGTGCATCTAAGTGGATCATATATTAGCAGGATCCCAAATCAACACTTGTCAATCAATGTTTAAATGTTTCGGGCCTCAGAAAAACACAGCCGCATTAAAGTCTTCGGTTTAAGCACTGAAAGACTTTACTTTCATATTTGATACACACATTTCTAAGGATCAAAACTTTGCTGATAAACCTGTCGCACACAATCTCCTCCAGTCCTTCTGTCTCTGACTGAGAGCTCATGCTCTTTAGCAAGTAAAAGTCTTTTAGTATAATTGTACAAACGTCAGCTCGTGCTTCACGTGTCTTTCTGCCGTCAAATCTGCACTGATTTTTATCAAGTAAACATTAGAATAGTTTTATATCAGTACTATTTCAAGATGAACACTTACTGGGACTGAAACAACTCAGGTTTAATTGATTATCCAGATATTTCTTGAGTATCAAATATGATCATCAGGCTTTCGAGGAAGGTTTATTTGTTCATCTCTCAATCATCATTGTGTGTATTGCATTAGATGCTTTAAAACTACAGAGCTTTGATCATAAAACTAAGCGGTATTTAATATAATATCTTACTAAGACTTATTATTGGCAGATATAGAGAGACGACTGATATTTATATGTATTTATATATAAGTATCTGCTATACTGTTATTAAAGATCTCATTGATTTACTACATTTTTGACCAGTATGCACCAAAATGTGTATTTGTATATTGTGTATTTTGCTCAGTTTAAGCCTCTGAACATTATTTCAGTATATTCTCACTATATCATACTATATGAGCCATTAAAGCAAATTTAATGCTCAACAAAAAACACATGCAAACTTTTTTCTTATATTTTGTCTGAAGGTCCAATAAACTACTGCATTAAAAGTTTTTCTGACTATAATTTCATATGTCAGGCGTTCCACGGGTTAAAAAAATCTCTCAGTGGTGAGACATTCTTCCCCAAAAAATGAAAATAAGGGCCAAAATCATGATGGATCTGGATGTTTTTGTGACAGATGGTGTTGCACAGAGACCCTGGCTGGTGAACGAGTGACACGGTGCCACAAATCTGCAGGATGAAACAGCTACAGAACTCACTCTGACAGAAATATATGCATTTTTAATGGCGGGCGGAAACATATTTGTACGGCACTATTCTCTCAGTTCACAGGTGTTGCAAAAAGTTAATTATGGACCCTGTGATCAAGTTTAAAAAATGAAACCCACAAACCACAATTGTTAGAAAACCCACAAAGCCAAATTTTTTTTTAAAAACATGAACACAATGAAATCTCCAAAAGCTTTGGAAAGAATGGCTTGGGAAGTTATTCTACATTGATGGTTGATCATAATGGTGGATTTCTTCTCACCTGGAGCCTGTTGCAGGACCATATCCGACAGATCCTGCAGGTGTATGAAGAGAACGAGTCCTCCCACACCAAACAGCAGCAGAAACCAGAACGAACACGGCGGCTTAAAGACAGACACACGCAACCTCCTCCGGCCACGGAGAACATCCACCATCTTACAATCCATGAAGAGCATCACAGCTCCCAACGAAAGAAGCACCTGAGGAACGAGAGAGAGAAAGAGTGTGAGGACATTTCCTCATTTACATACAGGAGAAGACTTGAGTACAACAGCATCAACAGACAGTTTATCAGAAATCTGCATGAAATGAAAGATGCAACAGTCTTTTCATCCATATCGTGCCCTATAGATCAGAGTGAAACAAATGTGGGCGGGGCTTGATTCAGTCTGTGTGGAATTGATTGGATGGTTGTGGTTTGCTATTGGTGGATCTCATGTGAGTGACAGGTTGCCCCGCCCACGTCAACCCATTTATAATAAATAATTGTGCAACATAGTTTAGTTAACATTATTTGTGGACAAAAGACAGTTCATCCCTGCAAATTAAATAGGAAGTAATAGTAATAATAATAGTCAGAAAAGTATATATTTCTATTGAAAACCTTTACACAAAATATTTTGTGTTTTTTGTTGAGTATCATATTTGATTCATCAGGCTTTTATGGCTTATATAGTCTGATATAGTGAGAATATGGTGGGAAAAAGACTACATTTTATTCAAAATATGCAATTTGGAGCAGTTGCTGATATTAATATGAAATCCTGATGCTTGTAATGTACATCAATGAAATCTTTATAACAGTATAACAGATACTTGATGGATATAAATATCAGTCGTCACTCTATATCTGCTAATAATATCTTAGTCTTAGTAAGAAGAATTTTAAATGCTTGGTTTTATGTAATGCAATGCAA
>NC_140213.1:48128881-48133881 GCF_951802725.1 Rutilus rutilus
CGGCATCCATTACATGCTTTCCTTTCTGTTTTTATTTATAGCCAACAAAGCACTCCTCCAACCTCCAGCGCACACAAACAATTTCAGCTACAAGCAGAATCAATAAGCTTTGTTTGGTTAATTATACCCAGTCCGGGCTGAGCTGAGGACGGGACGGGAGCGCTGGGTCGATGCAGCAACGCTACACACTACTTCACATTTGCATCGTTTCATGTCACACCAGTTCAGACGAACACTTCACAGAACCGCTTCAGAGTTTGTTTAGTGAAACCAGCGAAATTACAGGAGAAAAAAAACGAATAATATTTAATATTATTAATAATATTAAACAACCAAATTAGCAAATAAATATATAAACATAAATAAGCCTTACCTAATACAAAAAAAGGTTGTTGTAAATAAAGAGAATGAATATAAATAAATAATATCAAAATATACTAATAAAAATCTAATAAATAAATATGAATACATATAAAAGGTAAATAAAAACAATATTAATAAGAGTAAATAAAAAGGTAATTAAATACAAGTAAATAAATATTAACAAATTTAAAATGTGATTAGAAATTAAATAAAATATTATGAATAAATATACATTTTATTAAAAAAAATATTTGAAGTAAAATCAAATCAAATTTAATTTAATAAATTAATATTACAAAACTATAAAATAAATAAATAAATAAACATACAAATAAATATAAAAGGCAAACAAATAAATAAAAGCAAATAAAAACAGCATAAATGCAAGTAAATAAAAAGGTAAATAAATAAACGTAAATAAATATTACCAGATGTAAAAATAAAATTAAAATGTTATTTGAAATAGTCAAATGAAATTGAATAAATAAATAAATAAATATAAGTAACATATAAATATATTACAATAAATAAATAAATAAAAACTATATTAAGTTAAATTAATAAATAAAAGTAAATTAATAAATAGATAAACATAAAATTAAATAAACATGAGCAAATCTAAAACAATGTTAAAATGCTATTAGAAATAAAACTCATATTAATTGAATTAATAAATGAATAAAAATAGATTAACATACAACAACCAAGACACAGACAGACAGACAGACAGACAGACAGATTCTGGATATTTGCTTAATGGATCAATATTGAACTGAACTGTAGACACAGATCTGCCTTCTCTGATTATTGAGATGTTTGTGGAGTCGTTCCTTTAGCACTGGCTGCGGGAACACAGAGCTGACCTGCGAGTCCTTGACCTCTGTAATACAGCATCTCTTCTGCATTAGATGAAGAATGGCTCAGTCTGTTGTGATTGGTCTACTCTGCTCTGATTGGTCAGATGTTCTAGTCTGTTGTGATTGGTTTACTCTGCTCTGATTGGTCAGATGTTCCAGTCTGTTGTGATTGGTCTACTCTGCTCTGATTGGTCAGATGGTCCAGTCTGTTGTGATTGGTCTACTCTGCTCTGATTGGTCAGATGGTCCAGTCTGTTGTGATTGGTCTACTCAGCTCTGATTGGTCAGATGGCTCAGTCTGTTGTGATTGGTCTACTCTGCTCTGATAGGTCAGATGGCCCAGTCTGTTGTGATTGGTCTACTCTGCTCTGATTGGTCAGACGGCCCAGTCTGTTGTGATTGGTCAGAAAGCAAACGCTCATTATCATATCTGAATCTCAGCTCTTGATCACAGTGATACGAACAGTGACGATGGCGTGGGGTTTACCGTATCAATCTCAGAAAACAGCGTCTTCTCGACACGAACAACATGAACCAAACTCTTCCAGTCTCAGATACACTACAGTGTTTGAGGGCGGAGCTAAGAGACGCTGCTCAGCCAATCAAGACCACAGGCTGGCATTATGCTAATATGTTACAAACCTACACAGGTTCAGCGTGAAGTGAGACTGACGACTCGTTTCATCTCAGAATCACGTCTTTCTTTTATTAGACAAAAACTCCATTTATCTGCACTTTGATCTTTAAAACTTTCCAGACCTTTTACATTCACACACAGCTTTACACACTGCATGAAAGGGAATATCTGAAGTATTACTTCTCACGCAGCACACAACACACTTTTCCTCATCATCGTACAGCATCACAGCCAGCAAACAAATGAGCAAATCACCTTTCTAATCTTGTTTTGCTGATAATGAATGTTCCGCTTAAATTACGCCTCCTATTCTCACCAATATAAAACCGACGGTGTAAATGTAATGAGCACTAAAGGCAGAGGCTTGCTTTGCACTCTGTGTTTAAAGTGTCTCAATTATGCAACAGCAACTCGAAAAGCTTCAACTAAACTCTTTTCTGTTTGCAGGATCCTGAGCGCCAGTGAACTGAGGCAGGAGATTTAAAAACCAGAGAGAATAAGAGGCGAGCACTTTCGACTGACCCAGATACTGTCTCTCCTCTGGGATTGATGTTACAACATTCACTCGCATCCCAACACCAGCCCGACCTGCTCCGGTCCGGATACACACATCTGAAGCCAAACGCCAACGACATCAACACTCATCCAGCTCGGATTTTCTCATTTTGAGATCAACATGAAATCAAGACTGAAATTTGGTTTCATATCCATTATGAACGATTCATCAGTGCATAAAATTAATGGTTTAAGACTGAAAAAGTTCTGAAATGTGGCAAAATCGTGGAACGAAATAGTGACATGGATTAATTAGCGCTGAAGAAGAAGCTTTTTCGGTCTCTATTACATGCACAATAAAATAATAATAATAATAATATAATAATAAACCAAATTAGCAAGAAAGATAGAAAGATACACAATAAAAAAAAAAAAATAAAAAAAAATATATATATATATATATATATATATATAAAGAAAAAAAGATTTATAATATAGCCTATATGTTTATTTGATCATCTTTATTAATTTTATATATATATATTTTTTTAAATTTTATTGCTTTCTATCTTTCTTGCTAATTTGGTTTATTATTCTTCTTCTTCTTCTTTTTTTTAAATATAAAGTAATAAAATATAAATAATAAGTAAATACATATTACATTATATTTTTAACCTGATGTCTTCATTATTTAATGTATGTTTGAATAAATCTAAGCGTTTCAACAACAGATTGGAGTAGACACAATTATATAATAATTTTTTTTTATGAAAACTGCTTTATTTGCAATTTAAATATCTATATACAACTTTTATTTGAGTGTTGATTATTACATAAATGTGATTTATTTAAAAATGCCTCCTCATTTTCCGTTTTCACATTAAATATATCTTTTTTTCACTGGAAAACAGCCTCACAGGGACATTAAACCAGTTGAATAATTACTCATTTAATTCTGAATCTTTTTCCCATTACAACTTCAAATACTTTTTTCACTTCAACAAACTGGAACACAGTGATGCAATTTATTATTAGAATGGCGCACTATTGCAAACAAAAGGAGGAATTAAACTGATCCATCATGTTTTATAGAGGAAGCGTGAACACGAGCCTCACTGAACAATGACCAACTTTAGCTCTTTATGAACATCTAAACTTATAATGAATAGAGCTGAAGTGTCTGAGCTTGACAAGAGCAGATTTCATTTGAATAGACATACTTTCTTAAAATTACAACATGAGCATATTCATTTTTAATGAGAGCAGAACAGAACTAAACCGAATTCTTGTGTGAAATACCCAGGGTTATTATAGTTCACTAAAACTAGAACCATAAAACAAATGTTGCTCGAAATAAAATAAAATCTGAAATAAAGTATTAAAAAATTATTTTATTTCTAGTTCTCATTTTCATTTAGATTAACTTAAAATAACTCAAACTGATATAGAATTATTTAACAAACAAAAACTAAATAAACATCCTTAAAAAATACTTTAAATAAAATAAATGTAGAAATAAAGTATTGAAAAAACGTATTATTTTGCCATAGAAAATTTTAACATTTTCATTTAGTTTAACTTAAATAACAAAAACTGAAATAGAATTATTTAACAAACAAAAACTAAATAAACATACTTAAAAAATTGTTTAAATAAAATAAATGTAGAAATAAAGTATTGAATTTTTTTTTTTTTGCCATAGCAAATTTTAACATTTTCATTTAGTTTAACTTAAATAGTTAAAACTGAAATCAAATTAATAATAATAATAAAAAAAAAAATTTTTAAATACAAATAAAAACTTGCAACAAAATTCCAAAAATTGTAACTAAACTTAGAAAATAGAAAAAAAATAGAAAGTTTATATATAATAGATATATAATATAATGCTATAAAAGTATGATTATTTTACTTAATGATAGTAAAATAACGAGCACACGGCTGAAATGAGGAATCACTGGATGCTAAACTTCCCAAAAACGCTGCAGGCCTGAAAGCGGATGAATTATTAATTACCGAATCTGTGCGACGCCGCTGGAACGACACAGTCCACCTGTCCCTCCCCTCCCAAATGAAATTAGACAAATCAAATTGTACATTTTCATATAAATTAGCGTCCGGCTGTCCGTCTCGCCTGGTGGTTGGTTTCAGAGAGACTGTAAAAGTTGGCAGACCAGCGACATTTCCAGTTTGATATAAATAGGCCCCATAATTCTGGAAGTGCTCAGATCTGGCACAGGCGAGAGGGGATTTCTAAATTACAATCCGCTGGTCTGACGCCAGACTCATCAGTCAATATGGGCCGAAGCCTGTCTGTGCCAAACGCCCAACACAGACAAAGAGCTTCTCTTCCTCGCCATCACCGACAGGGAAGATCCTCGTCTTTAAGAGGATCCGTTTGACTCCAGCCGGATCGTGAATTCTAATATAAGTGCATGAAAAATTCATATGGACAAACTCAAGATAACTGGCTACTGTATTCACTTCGTAATTAAAATTAATTAAAAAGCCAGACCACAGGACACTTAAGTCCCCTCTTGCCCTTCTCTGGACTGAATTTGAAAGAAAATATGATTGACTGTGCATAACTTATCTGTGGAGTGTGTGATATTTGCTCTGGTACAGCGGAGCCACAGAATCAATGTGTG
>NC_140213.1:48138881-48143881 GCF_951802725.1 Rutilus rutilus
GATCATTCACAGCGATTCTGAGCCTGACCACTGCACTGAACACTCACACACACACACACGCAAATATGCAAAAGGTCAAATACACATTCACAGTAAAAAAAAATATTGATGGTTTAACTTAAAAAAGTAAGTTACCTGATTGCCTTAAAATTGAAAATTGAGTCCATTGAAATTAAATATTTGAGGAAATGCAATGAAGGAAATTGGTTTAATTAATAGAAACTCAAAATATTATGTTATCTGAACCGCATTAATTAAGTTGATTTTACAACAGATAAAAAGTTGTGATAACAGTGTTGAAGACACCAATCACAGAGCTCAAAAGGCATGATTGACAGGTCAGTCATCCAATCAGATGGCTTTACCACTTTCCACCAACAACTAAAGCACATTCAATAAGCGCCTTGTGTATAAACTGGAGTAAATCAGCTTTGCAAACCTCTCAGCGATAATGCGGGAATGTATTGAACCTTTCTAATAATTACTTAAATGGACGAGACTGTGTGTTTGTGTAAGTCTGTGTGACCTTGCAACGTCCATCTCGCTTTTGTGGTTTACAGATTAACTAAATGTACAATGGCCCCATGTATTGAATGGTCATTACTTAGTGCTTTTAGGTAATGAAAAATATAATGGTGTGTTGCATATGAATGCCGGGCCCCAAGGAGCACTATAACCAAAACATTAAACACAGAGCTAACAGAGTCTTGCAGCTCGACCAGGAGAAAAACGACATTTCCTGAGGAACATTCAAGCAGAGCTTGCTAATGCAGAAGTTGCCGTCGTGATGCTGTGGGTGGTTGTTCACGAAGCCGAGTCAAGAGTCTCCAAAACTACAGCAGTGTTTGCTGATGAACAGAATGAGAAATCCACACGTTTGTTCCGCTCGTGTGAGCCAGGAGACGCACATCATCGTTCAAATCGCAGCAACATTAAACTCTCGGATTACAATGTATGATTATTATAGAATTATGAAATAAAGAGCATTCTGTACGGGTCCTTAATGAAAAAACACCAACTTAAAAAGTTCAACCAAAACTGAAAATCATCATTTATTCGCGTTCATACACATTAACAGGACGATATCGATAAAGATATGGATCTAAAAATCAATCTAAATATAAAAGGATAACTATAACGGCACAGATATCATCCAGCTGATGAAAGATAAAAACATTGACAGCCAATCAGAATCCTCCAGCTTTGAAGAGCTCGAGCATTTAAAGAGACAGACGACATAAACTGCAGCGTGTGCTTATAATAAGAGAACGATATCGTCTGCTGGTGTGGACGCTTTTATACTGTAGTTATACTTATCATTATAGTTTTCATTCTTGGTGTTAACTTATCTTAAAGTCGCCCTGTGGTGTAAATCCAGCTTTTAATGTTGTTTGTGTGTCTATGTGGTGTTTTTAATATGCTTTAAGACAAAGCATGTGTAAGTTCATAAGTCGACACCATTGCTGAGTATTTCCTCCTTAAAACTGCAGTGAACCAAAGACAGTCTCAAAAACACGCTTTGAAATCGCTGGTGTTTCTGACGTCACAAACTACCTTGTAACCAATCAGATCAACGTGTGATCGTCAACCAGTGGATCTCTGAGCGGAGTGAGTGAGTGGAGGCGGGGCTCATTTGCATATTCATAGAACCGCGCATACTAAATGAGGCAAGGGTGTCGAGTTACATTCAAGATATTTTAAGGCATGAAGATTTTTTTTTTTTAAATATGTCATTTTGGTGACATTATTTCTTCACTGGAAACCCCAAAAGAGACTCTCCAAAGAATGAAATTAGCTGATCTCTCTCTCTCCGCTGATCAAATGCAGCCCAGCAAAGCTGATTATAAAAAAAAAAGAAAAAAAAGTGGCCTCATAAATTAGTTATATGTCATTAACAGAAGCAGCGTCACCAGGGGTCTCGTTTATAAACCTGTGTGTAGGATCCTCACTAGAAGTGTGTGTGCGCCCGAAAGCCAAAAACAATATTCAGACTTATAAAAGTGTGCGTACGCCAGAACCTGCGCTGAATTCCCTTTATAAATCCCAGTCAGCAGAAGATTGTGCGCACATGCGTCTCCTCCCCGAGATAACCATATCTGGAGCTTACACCGCCTCGGTTTACTATGCATATCCTCATCTGCATATCATTTGCATATTCATCCACGTGATGCCATGTTTAACGGTACAACACATTTGGAAAATATGAGATACAGATGTGCGTCACATTATATTGCTGAAAAAATAATTTAGTAGCCTATCCTTGCCTTGTTTTTAATAATAAAGCAAAATAGTATATTTATAGAGAAGGTTTTTCTCAATCTTTTCCACTGGCCAAATAGTATTTTTTCATTTCTTTATATTTTTAATGGAAACATATAGGCCTTATTGTGTATTACTGATCATTATTTGCACAAAAATATTTCCTCAGACCATATCATGCACTAGTTAAAATATTAAAACACAGCGTGCCACAGGAAAAGTATTCAAACGCATTCATTAATACATTGCATAATACATACAATACTTCTTGGTAATGATTTCATGTAATTTAAGTGCTTAACTCCATTAATGAGAATGGTATATTTAATCTAAATCTGTATATTAGATGTAGCCTAAAGCATAGTTTAAATCATTATTTTATTTAATTAAACATGCACTGTATGATTAGGACTCATCATGAATATTTAAAGTGGTTTTCCTTCATCTGTCATCAGTCCCTCAGATCACCATCGGTGTCGCCAAACTGCTCCGTCTCCAAAACGTTCGTACGCATGATCAGAGTTCGCGTACATGTGCGCAAATATTCCTGTCAAGTTTGCTTTTATAAATCACAACTTCTGCGTCGGAAGTGAAAGCCTCTTTCAGGGCCTGTTTGGTGCGAACACGCAACGGTTATAAATGAGGCCCTTGAGCAGGCAGAGATTCTGAACCACCGTTCTCTCAGTGTCACTCTCTCACACACGCTGAACACACACGTTGGTGTGATGAGATCTGATGTGGCGTTCAGTCGGAACATTACACACCTGCTGAAGGGAGTCTGGGCTCTTTACGAGAGGAGAATAATTCATGACACTCAAAAAAAAATATGTCCCATATTCATGCCATCACACATTAGCGGGACAGTAAATGAGCTGCAGACGCAGAAACCCAAT
The DNA here is from genome assembly GCF_951802725.1 of Rutilus rutilus. Lineage (NCBI taxonomy): Eukaryota > Metazoa > Chordata > Actinopteri > Cypriniformes > Leuciscidae > Rutilus > Rutilus rutilus. The sequence continues at coordinate 48,142,034 of NC_140213.1, forward strand.
GATCAGGCGATGATACACACATTTTCAGGAACAGTCACTGGTTAACTGTTCTACTCTTTAAAATGTTAACATCTACTCTTTAAAAAAGAAATATTTATATGTTGCTTCCAAATTTGTTTCATAAGAATACTTTGGAACACTTTAGAAAAGCCAACAATGGATTAGTGTTATCATTAACTAAAACTAATACAATTAAAAATCCACCCATCATGAGTGGACACGCCCCCTACTGCTGATTGGTTCACTCTCTCTCCTCCATCATGAGTTGACACGCCCCCTACTGCTGATTGGCTCACTCTCTCTCCTCCCCCATCATGAGTGGACACGCCCCCTACTGCTGATTGGTTCACTCTCTCTCCTCTTCCATCATGAGTTGACACGCCCCCTACTGCTGATTGGCTCACTCTCCTCCCCCATCATGAGTGGACACGCCTCCTACTGCTGATTGGTTCACTCTCTCTCTCTCTCTCCTCTCCATCATGAGTGGGCACGCCCCCTACAGCTGATTGGCTCACTCTCTCTCTCTCTCTCTCTCTCTTCTCCATCATGAGTGGACACGCCCCTACTGCTGATTGGCTCTCTCTCTCTCTCTCTCTCTCTCTCCTCCATCATGAGTGGACACGCCCCTACTGCTGATTGGCTCACTCTCTCTCTCTCTCTTCTCCATCATGAGTGGACACGCCCCTACTGCTGATTGGCTCACTCTCTCTCTCTCTCTCCTCCATCATGAGTGGACACGCCCCTACTGCTGATTGGCTCACTCTCTCTCCTCCTCCCCCATCATGAGTGGACACGTCCCCTACAGCTGATTGGCTCACTCTCTCTCTTTAAATTAACACTGAAATGGAAAAAGTTTTTACATTATCTACCAGCAAGGGCTAACTGGACAGCGCGAACTACAGTACATGCTAAATGTGTGTACAATGCTAATAACACCAAGCTAAACATGTTTCCATTTCTAAAATCTATAATGTTATCTTGTGTGTTTAACATTCCCTCTCCACTCAATCTGTGAAGTTTACAAAACCAGAAATCCATTTACAAAATCCAGAAGCACACGGTTCAAAGAATGAGTCATCAGCTGTTCCCGAACTCCAGGAAGCCAAACGTGGGATGAAACTCTGCTACTGATGCATATTCAACGAGAGCTGGTGATCTGAGGCTAAACGAGCGAATTAAACCACTGTCAGTGAACAACAACAGTTTTCCACTGCGCTACTTTTCCATTGATTTCCATGTAAACACGAGCTGACGTGTTTGACTGTCGGCCCTTAGAAGAAAAGGTTCTGTACGGAACCTTAAAGGGTTAAAGGGTTCTGTCAGGTGATCATTTTAAGGATTTAGTTTTAATTCATTCATTTGTATTCATTTGTATGAATTAAGAAGCTCGTAAACATACTTTATCACTAGAATGAAACAATGAAATAATCCGTTAAACATGAAAGTATTATGTAATCATTTAAGATATTTATACTTTTTGGCATAAAAGTGAGCATTCAATTTAAGCTTTATATTCAAATTTAGCTCTGCGCATTAAATGTCCATCACCAAGGGCAAACAATGAAATATCTTGCACAATACAGCTATCATAAACAAAAACACTACTAATAAATAGAGCATAACACTGCTGATATTGTCACAAAATTATTACATTAATATTGTTACAGTATTATCACCCAGCTCTAAATTTTGATATACAAGTATGCCCGACTTCATTTACATACATATATAGGCGTGCTTGATTGCTTTTATTATCACAAAATGTAAACTACACTATATATAGCCCAGATCTAATCTAATAAATGTGATTATAAGGCATGAAATATTAAGATATTAAAACCTTTAACA
>NC_140213.1:48146381-48166381 GCF_951802725.1 Rutilus rutilus
TTATTCTTTTTATTAAGCTTTAATAAACAGGGAACCATTAACAGCAATACGATGTTGAAACAAGACTTCACGATGCCCTCATTCCTGAATGTTATAAGTACAAGTCAAACATGTTGTACTGAATACGTAATTAAAGACATGTAAACGTATGCATACATAAACGTGAGGCAAGAGAAAAATGTATTAAATTAAATGACTAAATAAAATTAACTTGATAAGAATGCATACAAATTATACATACGTATACATGTCATATAACTATATAAACACACATCCATAAAGAGAAACTATATGTACATATATAATTATACATACGTGCAATAGTTATGTATAATTATAATGTGTAATGTATGTGTAATCTACTTACACATACAGTTTCTTTGAAAAAACAAAATGACCTCAAATATTTGAATGGTATAATGAGTCAGTCACATGACATTTAATGCTCATCATGTGATTGGCTCAAAAACAACTGTGCCCATGAGCAAGACATCAAAGATGGGAATGCCATATATGGATCACTGTAAGCCCCGCCCTCTCTCCTCATTGGTTACAGTGTGTTGACTGACAGGTTGTGACCAAGCATGTTGCGCAAGTGCTGAAAAGTGAACCCAAAACGTCTTGATCGCCCCCCGGTGGCTGGTCTCAGTATAGCTCATAAACCCAGAGTCTCGATCGCCCCCCGGTGGCTGGTCCCAGTATAGCTCATAAACCCAGAGTCTTGATCGCCCTCCGGTGGCTGGTCCCAGTATAGCTCATAAACCCAGAGTCTCGATCGCCCTCCGGTGGCTGGTCCCAGTATAGCTCATAAACCCAGAGTCTCGATCGCCCTCCGGTGGCTGGTCCCAGTATAGCTCATTAACCCCGCCTCCCCATGAAGTCTAATGGACTCGATGGAAACTAAATCAAATTACACTTCAAATAAAAACAATTTTTTTTTTGATAGACAAGATGTTTTCTGTCATTTTAGGTACTTTTTATCACGCTGATTTAAGATTAAGTGTTTAAATAAGTTTGATCTTAGTTTGTTATTTGATGCTATAAAACCGGAATGTGATGTCATGATTGACAGCTGTGATTGACAGCTTCTCTAAACGAAGTCACCGAGGCACCAACAGACTTTTGGGGGGATTTTCGGGATGAGATCGGAGCTTCAACTTTAATTTACATGTCCATAACTGTTTATTTCACACAGTAAACTTTGTACTAACCATTTCTGCGGGAGTGAGGGCGGGACCTTGATACCTCGGCTCCACACACACACTCCTAAATCTGCACAAGATATCAGGGCTTTGGTGGCTTCACTTTTCACCAATGGAAGAGAGTGAAGGTGCGTCATCCATCTTTTTTTACAGTCTCTGGTTGTGGCGTATTCCTCCTGCACTCTCCCTCTCCTCGTTCTCCCACTCTAATCCTTTTCCGAGCGTATCACATTACGCTATTCTTCCCTTTAATACACATTAATAGTGCTGATATCTGCTGCCGTCTCCTCTGCCAACACAAACACTCTCAAAGCTTAACAAAGCTGCTTTACCTCACTGAGTCTAGCAGAGCAGATTCATAATTCCTCCTCATCCACGGCTGTTTAAAGGTCCCATATTGTCAAAAATGAAACTTCCGGGCCTTTTTTCATGATAGCGGAGGTCTGGGGGCGATGCAACTACCATATAAATTTCAATACAGTCAATCCACAGACAAATGCACACAGCCTGCATACAGTAAAGTAGCTAATAAAGTAGTAGTAAAGTATAAATGTGATGTCAGAACTACTCAGTCCCAAACACTGCACAATCCTTTTGCCCAATCCCAGACAACATCGATGCTGATCGAGCAACAACAACACGGAAACAAGTCGAGAAAACGCTGTTCAGTCGATGGACGTAGAGACCTGCACTCCTAGATCTGATGGCCGAGTGTGTAAGGTACTCGTGTGTGTGTGTGCGGGTTGCGGGAGAATAAAACGATTCGCGGGACTCCCGCAAAATAGAAATATCTAAAAATAAAAAATCTAAAAACAAATAAATTGTTATTCATTTGTTGCACAAAAGCAACAAGAGTAACTAAAACTAAATAAAATCGATTTACAGGCCAGAACGAGTTTATAAGATGTTTGCAGCGTTGAGAAATGTAGCCAATCACAGACAAATATACTTACAAATACATATATACGTATAAAAATAACCCCAAATATTGGAATGGTATAATGAGTCAGTCACATGACATTTAATGCTGTGCAAAAACGACTGTGCCCATGAGCAAGACATCAAAGATGGGAATGCCATATATGGATCACTGTAAGCCCCGCCCTCTCTCCTCATTGGTTACAGTGTGTTGACTGACAGGTTGTGGCCAAGCGTGCTGCGCAAGTGCTGAAAAGTGAAGCCAAAACGTCTCGATCGCCCCCCGGTGGCTGGTTCCAGTATATTCAAGAAATATTGCAATTTCTTGAACGCAATGGCCAATGAGATGCATTTAAGATAGGATCCACTCACCGCTCAAAACTGAGTTCAGTGCTGAATTCTGCTGGCAGATCCTCAGATTGTGTTGACATTATGAAAGATGTATTGTGCAGTCAGCTTTATTGATAATAACGGAGCTTTAAGAGATCGCGATGAACTGAGATATCAGCTTTTTAGGAATTATTAAGGGAGCGCACTTTGCGCTATTTCTGTCATGCCAAACCATGCACGCAGTAGCCTATGCTTGCTTTTATGTTAAATTAACAGTGGTTTGTGAATGTTGATGCTTTAATAACAAATAATTTATCAACATCATTACAGGTGTTTTATTTACCGTACTTGTGAGCATCACCAAGCCACATCAGGCTACAGCATACATGACCCTAGTTACCTGTGATTGGCCTGGCCGTGCGTCACTCAGAAAATAACAGGCCAATCAGAAGAGAGGCTCATGAATATTAATTAGACAGGCCAAAATCGACCTGTTCTTGGCAGAGCTCCTGAGAAAGGAGCTGTAAAAAAATATATTGAGATGGTTTTTGGTAGTTATACCGCAAATATATATTCTTAAGGACATCAAAACCTAAAATAAAACTTCAGAAGGTGTACAATACGGAACCTTTAAGGCCTTGTCCACACTAATACCTTTTCATTTGAAAACGAATCTTTTTCTCTCCGTTCTGGCCTTCCGTCCACACTGAGAATGCGTTTTTATTCATGAAAACGAAGCTTTGGTATTTAAAAAACGATGACGTAAGTTTAGTCATGTGACCAATAGATATTCACACTGTTGCTAAAATATGTTACTTTGCACACTCTTCATATCACAGTCCTGCAAATATGACCAAAAATATGCTCGCATTGGCTGTTTTGCGGCAAAACATGAGAGCCGTTGCGTTTTAAACCAAACTGAGTGCGAGCTGGACGTGCTTCAGTGAATGATGAGATATTTTGCTGAATAAAATTATCCGTCCAGAAGAATTGCACGATAACTTTATTTATTGTTCTGTCTGTATCATCTCAGTGAGCTTTTGTAAGGGTTTACGCATGTACAGGTGACGTTAACGTTTACCGATGTTTCAGTGTGGATGAGAAACTTTTGGAAAACGCTAATGTGGATGTAGAGCGTTCTTAAACCAAAACTCAGTTTTCAAATGTGTCCGGATTAATGTAGATTAATGTTACGCAATGCCAGCGTTGCGTTTTTTTCAGCTGAGACGCTTTTGCTTGTTATGATACGGAATATCCGCGAAAGTGTTACTAGTATCTCATTTCACATGTTTCTGTGTTGATTCTGTATTAAAATGTCGATACAATGTAACGTATTTTCTCTGGCTCTTGTTTTAAATTATTTTGTTCCGTTATTATGCTTGTTGTCGTCGTCTGTTGACGTTGTACAAGCTGAATGTGGCGGTTGGTCGGTGTGGTATTAGTCCCGCCCCTCCTCCACTGTGATTGGACGGTTGGGTAAAAAGTGACAGTGATGAGCACTGCGTGAACATTCTTCAACTCTCGGTGACCTATAAAAGACACAGAACGCTCAGCGCTTCAGCGTGAAAAAGATGCTCAGCGCCTCGCTACGCTCATGGCGTTTTAAAAACGCGGCGCTCCCATTGAAAACAATTGAAAAAACACACTTTGGTGGACACACGGCCTAAGGGGATGTTTACACAACACCGTTTTCAACTAAAAATGTAAAACTTTTTATGTGTTTTGGCCGTTGATTTACACGAAAACGCACACGGTCTCTGTTTAAACAACAAAAACGCAAATCTCTGAAGACGATGACGTCACGCACATGCGTATTACGTGTTCAGTGTTTCATCGCCATCTAGTGGTCAGGCAGCAGAATACAGCGGTTTTAGTCGTTTTCGCGGATCTGTGTGAATGGGACCCTTAAACACAACTGAACTGGCTCATTTGGAGGAGTGTGTGCTAATTTTCTCAGGTGTTTTCTAGAAGTTTGATCAGGGAGTGAGACAGCAGAGGTCGAACCGAGTCCTGACCAGATATCCAACAGAAAACAAGCAAACACACAGTTTGAATGTGAGAGGAGAAGCTTCATGTATTATTCACACTAGCGGCTCTAAACTTCAGTCTTTGGGGAATTGTCTGACATCCCAGATGAATAATTAAGCTCTGACCTTTTATCCTCATTAAAGGTGATGTGGGGGGGGAGAGTTTTCCGACTCGCAGACAAGCTGTCCGGAACAGCACTGGACTCAAACGACACGACAAACACACACACGACAGACTCTCACACACTTACATGAGCTGTTGAGATACTGAATTTGCTGAAGGTTTTGTTCTGAAAACATGGACATGATTCAAACTCTGTTCCAAATAATAGTGAGCTTCTAAAAATAGTGAGCTTTGAATGGAAAGGCTAATATGGATAATATGAATGCATTATTATCTTTGCAACACAGGCAATACTGCCTTAGGTTTTGGTTAAAAGAAGTGAGTGAGTGTGAGTGTGTGAGTGAGTGTGTGTGTGTGTGTGTGTGTGTGTGTGTGTGTGTGTGTGTGTGTGTGTGTGTGTGTGTGTGTGTGTGTGTGTGTGTGTGTGTGAGTGTGTGTGAGAGTGTGTGAGTGTGTGTGTGTGTGTGTGTGTGTGAGTGAGTGAGTGAGTGAGTGAGTGAGTGAGTGAGTGAGTGAGTGAGTAAGTACGTGTGTCTGTGTCTGTATCTGAATCTCTGTGTGTGTGTGTCTGTGTGAGTGTGTGTTTGTGAGTGTGTGTGTCTGTATTTGAATCTCTCTCTGTGTGTGTGTGTGTGTGTGTGTGTGTGTGTGTGTGTGTGTGTGTGTGTGTGTGTGTGTGTGTGTGTGTGTGTGTGAGTGAGTGCGTGTCTGTATCTGAATCTCTCTCTCTCTCTCTGTGTGTGTGTGTGTGTGTGTGTGTGTGTGTGTGTGTGTGAGTGAGTGAGTGAGTGAGTGAGTGAGTGAGTGAGTGAGTGTGTCTGTATCTGAATCTCTCTGTGTGTGTGTGTGTGTGTGTGTGTGTGTGTGTGTGTGTGTGTGTGTGTGTGTGTGTGCGTTTGATTTATATTACATTGTGGGAACCAAATGTCCCCACAAGGATAGTAAAACCTGAGATCACCTCACATCAAAAATGCAGAAAGTTTTCTGTGATGGGTAGGTTTAGGGGTAGGGTTAGTGTGTGTGTGTGATGGGTAGGTTTAGGGGTAGGGTTAGTGTAAGGGGACAGAACATACAGTTTGTACTATATAAAAACCATTAAGTCTATGGAGAGTCCCCACAAAGATAGTGAACCAGACATGTGTGTGTGTGTGTGTGTGTGTGTGTGTGTGTGTGTGTGTGTGTGTGTGTGTGTGTGTGTGTGTGTGTGTGTGTGTGTGTGTGTGTGTGTGTGTGTGAGTGAGTGAGTGCGTGTCTGTATCTGAATCTCTCTCTCTCTGTGTGTGTGTGTGTGTGTGTTTGTGTGTGTGTGTGTGTGTGAGTGAGTGAGTGAGAGAGTGAGTGAGTGAGTGAGTGAGTGAGTGAGTCTGTATCTGAATATCATAAACACCTATAAAACATGTGCAGGAGAACAAGTCAAATCAAAGCCAAAATCAGACAGATTGTTCTCATACAATAGCTCTTTTAAACGATAATAAAAATATTCTAACAAATCTCAACCCTCTAATAAAATAATCCAAAATCTAACATTAATAATAATTAATAATGAAATAAATAAAACATAATATATAAAATAAATATATTGCTTTATAAATCTTATTTTACATCTAAAATAACATTTACAAAAATTAATATACATAAATATAAAATATATATATATATATATTTTCGATTATGTTGGATTATTTGATTAGAGCAACTATTATTTCAAAAAGAATAATAAATCACTTAATCTAATAATACACCAAAGATAGTTTTCCACTGGCTGCACAAAATGCAATTTTAGCACATGTTGTTTCCGCTGCATCACAGACGTTGTGTTGCTGTAACTCTAATGCGTTTCCTATAGACTCTGAGCGGCCGTTTTATCTGTTGATTCAGTTACGATCATGTGAGTGGGAGTGAACGCAGGGTTATTTGAGCTCATGAGAAGCAGAAACTCCAGGCCCGAAACTCGCACACGTTTAAGGCAGAGAGTATTTATAGCCAGAAGAGAAATAATTCATTGTTCATCAGAGTGGAGATTGTACACAAACACAACAGCTGTGCTGGATTAAAACAAACCCTGCGTGCGCTCCTCCACTGCGTCCCTCATCTTTCTTCTTTCTCTCTCTTTCTTTGAAGTGTGTTCGTCACGCTGTGGCTCTTCCCACTGCAGAAGCCTTGTGTCTGACACACACCTGGACCTCACGTATCACACACACACACAACATGCCACTGAGGACATTCTCCAAAGCTCAGACTCTACTTCAACTCTGAGAAAATTCAAAAACTCCCGAAAACACACACAGTTGCCCTCTAATAACCGATGAAACCGCCGTCCAATAGTCAATATGCTTGAAGAAACCTTCCTGTAAAGCTCCCTGAAAAACTATGTGCACGCAGAGTGCGAATTACCCCACCATAATTGGGGGGTACTGCTCCTTCACTTCTTCTATGATCATGGTCCACTACCATATCAATCCCCACCGTGATCGCCAAGTGCAACACACATACAAGGTCTAAACATGTGACAAACTGATAATCAGTAGGCTACAGAATATCTCATTGTTATTATATATCCAAAAGAGAACTGTGTTGATCAACTCCCAAAAGTTAAGTTAAGTGCACTGAAATACCTTTCTAATTACTAGTAAAAGTAATACCTTTACAAGAAGCCTATTGCCTATTTCAGGGGTTTTCCTGGCTCAAAATGAGGCAGAGGTGGTAAAATCATAATTTATTTTAATAATAAGATAATTAAATGTGTATTTTTTTTTTTGTAGATCATCATATAGCCTAATGTGTTTTAGTGAATTTTTTTTTTTATTATTTTAAAGATAAATTCATTAATCTGGTGCACTTTGAGTCTCCTGAATCCACTATTAAAAATAAATAATCCACCCGCAAACCACCCATATTCTTTGATTTAGATATCTGCATCTCATCACATTACAATTATTCAAATTCTTAGTGTTAAGCATGATAATATGGTAACATATCACAAGTAGGCTGATTTAAAATGAACATTTATTTAAAATAAAAGTTCTTCTTTTGGCAAAATTACATTTCCTTAATAGCCTAAACAGAGGCTTTACTCCCTTCAAGCTTAAATTGTCAATGTTGCATCACATCACTGTTTGAAAACACGTTTTTGTACCTTTATAAAGGACATTTTCCCCTAATTTTATTAAATGTATGCTCCATCTTTCATTTCAAATTCTTAAATTTGATAAATATATTCAATTCAAATAATTAGACACTAGGCTGTTACCAATCAAATTAAAGGGATAGTTCACCCAAAAATGAAAATTCTGTCATCATTTACTCACCCTCAAGTTGTTCCAAACCTCTATGAGTTTCTTTGTTCTGCTGAACACAAAGGAAGATATTTGGAAGAACGTTTGTAATCAACAGATCTCGGTCCCCATTGACTACCATAGTAGGAAAAAAATATACTATGGAAGTCAATGGGGACCGAGATCTGTTTGGCTACAAACATTCTTCCAAATATCTTCCTTTGTGTTCAGCAGAACAAAGAAACTCATACAGGTTTGGAACAACTTGAGGGTGAGTAAACAATGATAGAATTTTCATTTTTGGGTGAACTATCCCTTTAAATAATTTACATTGAAAAACTATAACTGTATTAAATTAGATTATTTTAAATATTTTTGAATATACAAATAAGGAATGTTGAAAAGAATGATACTTTATGAAACTAGCGTTTTGTCATTCAACGTTGACACTTGCTTGAGAAGTTGAAGTTGTTCTCTATCTCCGCGGTGGTTAAAAATGGTACGGTCCACAATAGGGGTGTCTGAAATCACTTTACATTAAAATGTTCCTACAGTGAAAATAGGAGTTGACTTGTATTGTAACTGTAATTATATTTTTTTCACAATATCAGAAAAATTATCTGACCCCCCCAAAACTGATATTTCTGTCCCTTTGGGGGGTAGCCTACTGGGTCTTCATTGGGGGGTATAGTACCCCCTGTAATTCGAACTATGTGCGCAAGTGCTGGACAAAAGCCGTTTTAAACGCAAAGGGTCGTTACACCATATATTGATTTGAATTAGTTAATAGAAGTTTAATCATAAATAAATTCAATTTGTGATTTTATTAACACAAGTGCCAGTGCTTTTCACAGTACTGTAGCTTTGCAGGAAGGTTTCTTCAAGCGTTTACATGTAATTAACATGCCTAAGACTTTTGCACAGTACTGTATTTAAAAAAAAACTAAAAAACTTTAAGTTTGTTAAAAATAGCCATGAAACTGTATTTTCTAAGTATGCCTAAGTGGCCTTTTGCTTTGCTTTTGTTATATTATATTCTGCAAGTACAGTAATGCCAAATATACTTGTATGATTTGAAGTACAGTACACATGCATCATCATTTGGAAATATCATCATTATTTGTTACCACCAAAATAAACGAGGCGTGAAATGCCACTGCATGCAGAATTCATATTCACATTCATATCCCTATAGTGAACTGACGCAGGTCTGTTCCCTCTTTATCTAAATGGTTAATGGCTTTTTGTTGAGCTGAAAAGGACCCAGATAGAAATAAGAAGCTTTTCATCTGAAAGCCCAGGCCTCCTTCCAGAAACACATCTGAAGACACTCTCTCTCTGTCTCTGCCATCCTCATTCAGTTCAGTAATGCATGCGGGCCAAATGTTCTTCTCTACAGTGCAAATTTGACTATCAAACCTGATTAAAGTGTATTCTAATGGAGGAAAGTATTTTATCTTGATTAAACCCAAATTTAGCGAATTAAGCTTCAATTTTCAGTTGCACTGAAGAAAGTGAATGTAATTTAGTATTGAAAATCAATACATGAACACAAGACTGATTGCTCCCTTCAAGTCCATATTTATCTAATTAAAGGAATCGAGATTAAGTAATGAAGAAGCATGCACACATTCACGTGCACGTGCGGGTGAATCTCCAGCCTTGTTTTAATCTGTTAAAGTAACTCGAGTCCATGCAAACGTGTACCATTGCTTCCCATTGCATGCACAGATATTAAAGAGGAACTATTATGCCCTTTTTCAGAGTCTTGATGTTGTTTTTGAGCTCTACTAGAACAGGTTTTCCTGCTTGAATGTTGATTATTCTCCTCATATTCCCCATTGTTGCGGCTCCTCTCTTCCCAGTCTGTCAGTAACACTCTGTTTACTTCCTGTCTCTATGAAGCCCCTCCTTCTGAAAAGCACACTGTGCTCTGATTGGTCGGCTGGAGCAGTGTGTTGTGATTGGTCGAGCGCTTTGAGTGTGTTTGGGAAATGCCCGCCCCTTTCCATAACCGGCAGTTTAACACACTACTAACTAACTCAACCAGGCTCCGCCCCTTTATTCTGCGCATGAATTATCCTCTGGTGCTCTTCGGTCCGAAATTTTTTAATTCTTCATCGGAATGGTACGAAACTTGATGAAGGTTTTGGCACTTGCTGTGTGAACACAAAAATCATGGACATGATTCAAAAAGGTTTAATGGTCCTGAAATTAACAGTCACACTCCTCCTCCTCGCGGTCAAAAATGAGCGCATTAGAAATGAATGGGAGACGAATTTCCTCTAGTGGAGGCGTTTGGTACTGCAGCCAAACAAAATCTTACAAAAAGCTCATTTTTTGAGACATCAACCTCAATTTTTGGACACAACTTGTTTAGATTTATGGCTTTGATTTTCTAACAGTTTTAGAGTTTAACATGTTTTTGAAAATGACGGAGCCCCTAAAGGGACCTTTGCAAAAATAAAAATATACAGACAGTTTAAGTTGGAAATTGACTTTTCAGGTCTATCCTCAAAAAGTGAAGAAATGGATTATAAATGCAGTGTAAATATAATTTAGTACCATAAAATCCCCTAAAAATACAAAATGTGAAATAAAATACATTATCGGACTAAAATATAGTACATTCATTTCACTGAATTATTTATTTTTTTTTTTTGTCATTTTTGACCGACACGCGAAGAGCACCAGAGAGGAATATTGTGACGTGTTCGTTCCCGGAAGAAACTCAAGTCTACAATGGGGGATGTACACTGACACAGATATAGAGAATAACTCTATACAACATTACATTAGACACTAAAGAAAGATGAACGTGTAGAAAGAGCAGAATATGTCCTCTTTAAAGGAGCATATCCACATGCACGCTGTAACACTGTTCTACACAAACGCTTTGCATGCAGCTCTGCTCCCCTGCGGAGTCTGGAGCGGATCTTTCCTCAGGTCTGTGGGAACGCAGGGAACGTGGGAGCCATCTGGAGTGTGACTGTGTGTTCCTGCCAGCGCTGAGACTCTCCGTACACACACACACACACAACCTGACAGCGCAGCCTGCGTGCGTCAGACCCCGCGGTACACCAGCAGCTCCAGCAGCTCCAGCCCAACGCTTGCTAACAACGACTCAAGCTAGCAATACAACAACCAGAGACAACAGAGAGTGGATTGAGACGTTCTTCAGTTGTTCCTCAAGAGCAACGTCTCAAACCGACACCAAAGACAGCATGAAAAGGAAGGTACGGCAGTCTTTTCTTCCCTATTGTGACGTATGTACGAATAAAACACTTCTGGAACAAGAACAAATGTGGGCGGGGCTTCATTTTGTCTGTGGGGAATTGATTGGTGGATCTCATGTGAGTGACAGGTCGCCCCGCCCTCGCACCAAACACATCATCAGAGAAGAAAATTATTAAAGATTACAAGGCATGTGATGTGAATAAAAAAAAAAATTATGATGTGCACGCATAAATAATTTATAATAAACACTGTAATATTCCATTAAAAATTTGAATTCTTGGTGACTATGTAACTGTCATTTTGCCAAATAACTCACACAAATTAGTATGTTTTCCCGAGAAATCAAACCCTTGATCTCGGCGTTGAAATGCTCCACTCTTTGAGCTGTTTGTTACTATTCTTAGCAGAAACTGACACAAAGAAACCAAAGTGAGAACTTCATTAAGTCTCTGTTGTTGCATTATTTTCCTGTTACCACAGTAAAGCTGCTTTGAAACAATCTGTATTGTAAAGAGTGCTATATAATAAAAGGGTGAGTTGACTTGACCCGACTCTTTATATATTTCACACACGCACTCACTCTTTCCAGTCCAATGACAGACGCTGCAGGTTTTGCTGATTTTTTCTTTCATTCTGGATACATGATATATAGTCCTGACAGGAGCATTCTCACAGTCTGAATCTAAATTACAGCAGAGAAGGACAGATAGCGACCTGACTGACCACCGATGGAGCTCGACAGCATCATTCGTCATGTTTCTCACACCGGTGTCACGGCTGTCGCTTTTACACAGCTTTACAATGTAAATCAGAGCATCCTTGAATTAATGTGGCGTGTTCAAAAATGACAAAGCAGTGAAAAAATTACGAAGGGCATAAATGCACCACTAGTTTTATAAATCTAAAAACTTCAAGCTCTGACCTCAAAACACAAGAATTGAATTGCAGAGTCTGAAATTTTTACATGTATCAAAACACTGCAATCCAGTAATTGAATCTATCTGAGTTAATCTTGAACTGCACAACATTAAAAACATCTAGACATCTAAACTTGCATTTTAAGTCCATGCATGCTTCAGAACTCAAATTAATAACTTTGGCAACTTGTTTAAAGAGTCTCACGCATGATGACCGATAAGTCCTTGCATCTTCCAACAATAAAAACACTTGAACATGCATCATTTCTTTGTGATCATCATGGAAGAAGTGACATTATTTGTGCATGAACAGAATCCTGATGGAGTAGCACCTTCATTTCTCAAAATCCTCAAAATTTTGAGTTGTAAAACTAGCCATATTGGAATCAATTAAAGCCCATTGGTTTATTCAACAACTGAATCATTCTGCAGACTGTCAGTAACCTGAGCATAACGTCAACCTTACAAAAAGTTTACCATGGAAACCATACCATAGTGTGGTAAAAATGCCATAGCTACTAGTTACTGTTACTATTGTACAGTCATAAATCAATCAAATAGACTTAAAAACCTTGTGCCACAGTTTTACAGTAAGCTAATGCAAACAAGTATAGTATTTAGTCGAAAACGTGTGGTCAGCATGGTAAGTTTGTGTAAGGGCTGTGAGATGTTTAACCACCTTCTCATTCAAGTGAAATAAATCCTATTGTGCAGGAAGACAATAAAACTATCGGAACCGACCTGTGCAGATGCTGACGATGATGATGATGAGGGACTGAGATCAGATCAGATCATTTTCAGCACCATGGAAAGCGCGATTCAACATCCACTCGGACTGTGTTTGAGATCCTCCTGTTGCCTGATGATCCAGACCCGGTTCGGTCCGTCGGAATGATGCGCGTGTCTGATATATATGTGTGTGTATATTTCCTTTGTGAGTCTCTGTGGAAGGAAACCGCAAAACTGTTCACGCATCTGCAGTGCGCGCGCGCGCGGGATCCGCGGGGAAACTGTCTGCAGGTTTAGTTCTGTGTGATAAGAGGATCGGAACTGAAACTCCCAGTACAGACGAATGAGTGCATGCGCCGCCTCTTAGAGAGAGAGAGAGAGAGAGAGAGAGAGAGAGAGAGAGAGAGAGAGAGCGCAGTGTGGGTGTCCTCGCGCAGTGATTCAGTGTGAATAGAGTGGATCTGCGTTCACTCATCATCATCGCACAGCATTGCACAAAACCCGTCAAGAAAATGTGCAGATCACATTCACCCACAAAAAAAATAAAAAAAATAAAAAAATATTGCTTGAAAAAAAGAAAATAAAGTAGGGATTTTTGCATGATCGGCATTCATGACAAATAGGCATTTTCGAGAACACTTATAAAAAAAAAGTAAAAAAAAAAAAAAGAATGTGTTGGATTTGCTTTAAAGGTGCATTGCGCAACTTTTCATGTTAAAAATACCCGTTTTCTAACCCATACATGCTTAAACAATTGCCTGATGGGCTGACTGAGCCCTTCTCTGATCACTGCGATTGCCTCTATAATCCTGTACAGTAAAATAAATAAGAGGGATTCGGGTCGGAATCTGAGACTGGGCGTGACGTCATGCGCGTTCACGGCACGCTCATATGTCTGGCAGGTTTGTGTATGCGCCGACGCCGCCATTCTCCGTAGAAAATGGATTCTAAGAGACCGGCTTGTAGTTCATTTCAAACACCAACGCAAACTCCACGTAAGATAAAAAAAAAAAGAGAACTTTTGTCTAGTGCAACCAAAAGGTCCAAATTGGAGTCAGACAGGCGTCGGGGTAAGACGAGAGTAAACATAGGGAAGGCTTTCAACAAATGGAGAGATCTCCGGTCTGCTCTAGGGCTCAAACGGGATCCTCAGTTGGCTTTTTTCTTGATAAAAAGGTAAGATATATCCCATTCTCTAATGTCTGATACGGCCAATAATGACAATAAATGACGATCCATAAAATGTGTAATGCTTTAGCGTAAGCTAGATAAATGTACAATCGGAATAGGTTTTACTAACTTACCATTGTCAGTGATCAGGTTCAGAATGATTGTGATATAAAATGCTGATATATAAGTTAGATACTTAGACACAAATTTTGAGCAAATTACTGCTTAATTACGATGTATTGCTATTGGAATATGCTACTTAGCTGATCAATAAAACAGGCTAAACCCCGCAAATCTTCGGCGGATTAGCCTGTTTGGCTTTTATGGTAACGTCATAGTGCCACTTGATTGTTTATTACCTTGAGACATTTGGGTGTACTTTGTTGACCGACTGTGTATGGTATGGTATCATGATTACAATTTTGAGCTTTTACAAAGTTATAACTTATATTGTTCATGAACGTGTTTCCATAATAATAGTCATAAGTGGATACAGTAAACACATAACACAGTTCAACATGGAGATAGATGGGAATAAAAAACGAAGTTTTCTACTACCCCCATTTTTTCCCTCACACATAAGTGTGTTATTTACTCAATTGCCTTTCCTTTCACATATTTTAAATTACTTGCAGATTTAAAACTTTATTACCTCTGAAGACATTATGATTGTAAACAAAAGATTTGTGCAGCTGATGCTCCTTGGGTTATGACCAGCTCGAGCTCGTGCAAGCGTGCGTGTGCGTGTGGTCCGTGAGCGTGCACACCTCTGGTTGCAGTTTCGCTTGCCGCCAGAGGGGGCGTAGTTCTGCGAAAACTCAGACTCTCGCGCAATGCACCTTTAAAACAACTTTCACCCTGAAATCGCAAGTAAATTTCACAAATAATTACCAAAAAAAAAAAAAGAGCAAGTCTTGAATTAACAGGATTTTTTTTTTTTTTAAGAAGACAGAAATATTTTGTTGTAAAACATTCTCCAATAATCGTTTTACGTAGGCTACAACTTCGAAAAATATGTATAATAATATGATTTTTTATTTTTATTTATTTATTTATTTTTTACTTATATAGCGCCTTTCCAGAGCCCAAGGTTGCTTTACAAAGTTAGGTTAGACTGTTAGAGGAATGCAATCAGCATCCTGCTGACTAGGAGAGGTTCGAATACCAGATATATTATGTAGATAGGGGAAAAAATACTATGGAAGTCAATGGCTAGCATCCACTGGTTACCAACATTCTTCAAAATATCTTCTTTTGTGTTCAACAGAAGAAACTCATACAGGTTTGGAACAACATAAGGGTGAGTAAATTATGACAGAATTGTCATTTTTGGGTGAACTTTCCCTTTAAGGTGATTTGCCTCCAGTCATAGCTTGAGTTCTTTGATGCAAGTTGTGTATAGAGGAAACACTCAGGTGCGAGAAATGCTCAAATAAATCTGTATGCTAAAATAAATAGAACCCAAAGCGTCTGATTATTAGTCCAAGTGGTAACTGGTAAAAAGTAGAGGGCCCAGAACAGAGCCTTGAGGTACACCGGGTATGAGTTTGTGTAGTTTGAATGTAATTCAGATGTACTACATTCACCAAGAAAGGACATCCGAAATGTGCAGTTCTGTGGGTTGAAACCCACTGGTCTAGGATAAACAACTGAGATCTTATTTGTAATATTATGTGTCTTTATGAATGAGTACAAATATTAGTCTTGGAGGTTTTTTAAAAGTAAAAGTATGAGCTAAATATGTTTTTGAAACATACATAAGGGATTATAACTCATGTTTTGTTGTTTATCTTGTTTATAGCTTTTGTATTGTGCCAGTTTGCTCCTGTCTGTGTGTGTGTGTGTGTGTGTCAGGGAATAAGATAGTTTCTGGAGATGATTATATGTGATTCAGAGAATCCATCCTCAGTAACCTGTTTATCCGTCTCCTCGGGTTCAGACGCTCGGCCTGTCTGCCCATCTCTACCTGTCTGTCTCTACCTGTCTGTCTCTACCTGCCCATCTCTATCTGTCTGTCTCTACCTGCCCATCTCTACCTGTCTGTCTCTATCTGTCTGTCTCTACCTGTCTGTCTCTACCTGCCCATCTCTACCTGTCTGTCTCTATCTGTCTGTCTCTACCTGTCTGTCTCTACCTGTCTGTCTCTACCTGTCTGTCTCTACCTGCCCGTCTCTACCTGTCTGTCTCTACCTGCCCATCTCTACCTGTCTGTCTCTATCTGTCTGTCTCTACCTGTCTGTCTCTACCTGCCCGTCTCTACCTGTCCATCTCTACCTGTCTGTCTCTATCTGTCTGTCTCTACCTGTCTGTCTCTACCTGCCCGTCTCTACCTGTCTGTCTCTACCTGCCCGTCTCTACCTGTCTGTCTCTACCTGCCCATCTCTACCTGTCTGTCTCTACCTGCCCGTCTCTACCTGTCTGTCTCTACCTGCCCGTCTCTACCTGTCTGTCTCTACCTGTCTGTCTCTACCTGCCCATCTCTACCTGTCTGTCTCTACCTGCCCGTCTCTACCTGTCTGTCTCTACCTGCCCATCTCTACCTGTCTGTCTCTACCTGCCCGTCTCTACCTGTCTGTCTCTACCTGCCCATCTCTACCTGTCTGTCTCTACCTGTCTGTCTCTACCTGCCCATCTCTACCTGTCTGTCTCTACCTGTCTGTCTCTACCTGTCTGTCTCTACCTGCCCATCTCTATCTGTCTGTCTCTACCTGTCTGTCTGTACCTGTCTGTCTCTACCTGCCCATCTCTATCTGTCTGTCTGTACCTGTCTGTCTCTACCTGCCCATCTCTACCTGCCCATCTCTACCTGCCCGCCTCTACCTGTCTGTCTCTACCTGCCCATCTCTACCTGTCTCTACCTGTCTGTCTCTACCTGCCCATCTCTATCTGTCTGTCTGTACCTGTCTGTCTCTACCTGCCCATCTCTACCTGTCTGTCTCTATCTGTCTGTCTCTACCTGCCCATCTCTACCTGCCCATCTCTATCTGTCTGTCTCTACCTGCCCATCTCTATCTGTCTGTCTGTACCTGTCTGTCTCTACCTGCCCATCTCTACCTGCCCATCTCTATCTGTCTGTCTCTACCTGCCCATCTCTATCTGTCTGTCTGTACCTGTCTGTCTCTACCTGCCCATCTCTACCTGCCCATCTCTATCTGTCTGTCTCTACCTGTCTGTCTGTACCTGTCTGTCTCTACCTGCCCATCTCTATCTGTCTGTCTCTACCTGTCTGTCTGTACCTGTCTGTCTCTACCTGCCCATCTCTATCTGTCTGTCTCTACCTGCCCGTCTCTACCTGTCTGTCTGTACCTGTCTGTCTCTCTGAGAGCACGAGCCAGTCAGTAACATTCTGCTCCAGTTCTTGTGAAGGGACTGAAGACAACACATGCATCTCATCTGACATGTGACTTTCCCTGTGAATGTCATCTCCTCTTGTGTTTTTATATGATTCCAGATACTCAAGAACTAGTCTGAGACATCAGATTCATCAGAATGGACTACATTTTGCAGTAGTCAGCCATTAAAATTACATCCGTACGCTTAAAGTCATTTGCAACCTCCACATTGCTGCTGTAAATGCCACTATCTGAACACAAACAGCATCTTTCTTCATTGACGGCCATTCAAAATCAGTGCAGGCATATTATCATAAAACTTTACCAAAGGTTAACGCTGATCTGAATTATGTGCACTGGGGAATTTTGCACAATAAGATTTAGAAACATGTATTGCAAAAAGTTTTTAAAAAATCTGTGTTTTAGTTTACATTTTGTCTAGACTTCAAATTCGTTAGAATTATTTGAAAATATACACACAAAAAATGACAAGCATTTTTTAGTTCTAGTAACCTCATTAATGTCACATTCTGTTGTGTTTTCAGTTTTATTTTCAAAGGTTTTAGTTTGTCTTCATCATTTCTTGTATTTTCTTCCGTTTTCGTTTTGGTGATTCATTGTTGCATTGATTAGTTCAGACCTGGTTCATACTGCATTCAACTATTTTCAGTTCTCTCAGTTCATGGTCTTGTGTTGGTTGTGTTTTGCATGCATTTCCATTTATTTTCATTTTGAATTTCATTCTTTTGTGTTATTTAAGAGAGTTATCCGTAACGCCTCACCTCATCATCAAAACATGACAATTATCATCAAATAAAACTACAGATGTATTTAATAATCAGATATGTGTCTTACGTGATGCCAGTGAATAACATCTGTGATGATTCTGACTTGATGGATCAATCTGCACAATCCACTTCACTTACAGTAGCAGATATACAGCAATGAAGGCTCTGAAAGAGAGAAAGAGAGAGAGAGAGAGAGAGAGAGAGAGAAAGAAAGGCTTGCTGCAAACCTCAACATTCACTCCTATAATCCTATAATATATGCAATGCATAATGAAAATAAATAATAAAAGTTTAAATCAGAAATGCGAAAAGTTCTTCAGGGGATAAAATCAAAAGGCATGTGCAAGAGCATAATTATTTTAGAGCAGAAGAGCAAAGGGAGACTGATCATTTTCTACACCTTTCATGCAAATAAGATTGTCTCAAAGTTCACAAAGGCAGAAAATGAACCGTATTACCAACTTCAGAGGCAGTTAGATGCTTTGGTTGACTGATCTCAATATCTCAATGTTTTTAAAGACCCCGCAAAATGTGTTTATCTGCTAAAAGTCAATTTTATGACCTCAAAGCAACAGACAAGAAGGAAACATTAATAATCAGAAGCAGATTAAATCATGATTTATTTTCTGATGATTAAATTCACCTGTCTCTGTCATGTCGCCCTCTGCTGCACAGGGACTGAACTGCACTTACACAATCATAATCTCCATTGAACAGCTTCAGCATGTTAAACCTTTCTTAATGCAGGTCCCAGTGTATTAAAAGCCATCATTAGCTTTCCCATTCATCTCAATGGCAGTTTCT
This sequence comes from Rutilus rutilus, assembly GCF_951802725.1. Lineage (NCBI taxonomy): Eukaryota > Metazoa > Chordata > Actinopteri > Cypriniformes > Leuciscidae > Rutilus > Rutilus rutilus. The sequence continues at coordinate 48,165,235 of NC_140213.1, forward strand.
CCGATGGTCTCTTTTTCCAAACGGCACACAAACAGCAAAACACTCGCTCACCGAATCATTCACAGCTCTGAAGTGCAGCAAATTGATGCTTTAGTTTCAGATGCTTGAACTGGCTCTCCGTCTCTGATTGCATGAGCGTTTGCGAAGCGTATGCCAAAAGTTTAGCGCTCCCAGCATCGAAAGTCAGAAAAACATCTCAGGGCCTGGAGAGAGAAGCTGCCAAGATGAATCTAGTGTTTGTTCAGTTCCTCATGTGTCAGTCAGAGATCCAGAGAGAGAGAGAGAGAAGGAAAGAAAGAAAGAAAGAAAGAAAGAAAGAAAGAAAGAAAGAAAGAAAGAAAGAAAAGAAAGAAAGAAAGAAAGGAAAGAAAGAAAGAAAGAAAGGAAAGGAAAGAAAGAATAGCATATAAGTTGCCACCCACATGCCATGAAGGAAGGAAGGAAGGAAGGAAGGAAGGAAGGAAGGAAGGAAGGAAGGAAGGAAGGAAGGAAGGAAGGAAGGAAGGAAGGAAGGAAGGAAGGAAGGAAGGAAGAATAGCATATAAGTTGCCACCCACATGCCATGAAGGAAGGAAGGAAGGAAGGAAGGAAGGAAGGAAGGAAGGAAGGAAGGAAGGAAGGAAGGAAGGAAGGAAGGAAGGAAGGAAGGAAGAATAGCATATAAGATGCCACCCACATGCCATGAAGGAAGGAAGGAAGGAAGGAAGGAAGGAAGGAAGGAAGGAAGGAAGGAAGGAAGGAAGGAAGGAAGGAAGGAAGGAAGGAAGGAAGGAAGGAAGGAAGAATAGCATATAAGATGCCACCCACATGCCATGAAGGAAGGAAGGAAGGAAGGAAGGAAGGAAGGAAGGAAGGAAGGAAGGAAGGAAGGAAGGAAGGAAGGAAGAAAGAAAGAATAGCATATAAGATGCCACCCACATGCCATGAAGGAAGGAAGGAAGGAAGGAAGGAAGGAAGGAAGGAAGGAAGGAAGGAAGGAAGGAAGGAAGGAAGGAAGGAAGGAAGGAAGGAAGGAAGGAAGGAAGGAAGGAAGGAAGAAAGAAAGAAAGAAAGAATAGCATATAAGATGCCACCCACATGCCATGAAGGAAGGAAGGAAGGAAGGAAGGAAGGAAGGACGAAAGAAAGAAAGAAAGAAAGAAAGAAA
>NC_140213.1:48833881-48886381 GCF_951802725.1 Rutilus rutilus
AGAATTGATTTTTATTTTATTTTTTTACAAATTTTTCAAAGAGATCTTCAGATGTCCACTTGAGTGGACAGCATGCATTTGGTTTAAACTTAAGATATACTAGATTTAATATAAGACAATAATCAAACACATAAAGTATGTGAATTTAACGAACTAATCAATACAATTATATAAAATCATGTGAAAACTATAAAATATATACAAAAAATCTAAATGCAAAATATTGCAAAGGCTTCATACAACTTCATACAAGTTGCACTTGGCGTATCTTTGATATCAGAACATGAGGACATGATTCCATCAGATTTTTCTACAGTCTGTCAAGGTACAACTGTGGAAACCACTCAGATGCTCCCTCCAGTGCACCAGAGTATGGAGATTTACCCTTATTAGCTGATAATTCTGATTATGTTCAAGATGGACATGCACATTTCTATCATAGCCCTCCTCTGAGAAAACCTAGCGATACGTTTTTTCAATCTCATCTGAAATGATCAGTGTTGGGGGTAACGCACTACAACTAACATGCATGACCCATTCAGATTACTTTTTTGATGTTACAAGTAAAGTAATGTGTTACAAGTAACATGCATTACCTGATCAGATTACTTTTTGATCTAACAGGTAATTAACTACAAGTAATGTGCATTACCTAATCAGATTACTTTTTTATGTAACAAGTAAAGAAACGCATTACAAGTAACATGCATTACATAATCAGATTACTTTGTGATGTTATGAGTAAAGAAATGCATTAAAATAATGCATATTACATAATCAGATTACTTTTTGATGTTATGAGTAAGGAAACGCATTACAAGTAACATGCATTATGTAATCAGATTACTTTTTGATGTTATGAGTAAAGAAAAACATTACAAGTAACATGCATTACGTAATCAGATTACTTTTTGATGTTATGAGTAAAAAAACACATTACAATAACGTGCATTATGAAATCAGATTACTTTTTGATCTAACAAATAAAGTAATGCATTACAAGTGTCATACATATGTAATCACATGACTTTTTTCAATGTCAATGAAAATTACTTTCTAATAATACAAGTACATTTATTTACAGTAAAAAAGTCACTGCAGATTAAGTTTTTAAGTTTTAAATTTCAAAAACAATATTCACATTATAATTATGAATTGTAGCTGAAATATAGCAGTTGATGCATGACGTCCACTACAGTGGACATGTGATTAATCAGAGTTTTCTCTCAATCTAAAATCAAAACTTGGAAAATTTTACTGTGATATGACTCATTAGATATTGCTTGATGCTGCAATATTTTTTTTACCTCCAAGAGTCTCCTAGATTCGAAGGAATGGGTGGATATTCTGGAGCAACTTGGCATGTCTGACTGACCCTTGGCCATCTTAGTTTGGAGGGGGGAAAAATCGAAACACAAAGGCTTGCCACTTGATTGCAATTTATAGGATGATGCACCAGGGTCCACTGAAGAGATTGATGTGCAACTTTGCCATAAAAACCCGTGCAAATTCAAGAAAATGCATTTTTAATAGCTGTCCACTGTAGTGACCACTATGCGTGAAAGGGTTAAAATGATTTACAATGTCCATTTTTCTCTTAAATCTGATTCTTATTAGATTCTCATAACTAACAGTAGTTTTCAGTCAATTTTTAAATCAGCAGTACATAAAATACTATCATGATGTACATATAAATATACATAATTAATGTATAAATACAATATTTCCATATAATGTATATATTATTTTAAATATAAAATAATTGTAAAAGTGGGCCAGGTGATGGAGTGTAATGGAGAAAGTGGCGATGTATTGTGTCTGAAAGATGCGCTGTGAGTGAGGATAATGCCGAGCTAAGCTCTCCATCGCTTCTCTGCTCGTGACTCACACACACACACACACACACACACACAGTATCCTCAGAAGGCACGTGTGCACCATAATTAGAGTTGATGATGTCAGCCAAGCTCCAATCCACGCCTCCTCCATCCACACGTTCACTCAGAGATTCGCTTCATCCTGATTAATTGCACGGAAGGAATTACGGCAATTTCGGAGATTAGCGGCGCCTGCGTGTTAAAGCCAGCGAGGGGTTACGATCATATCCAGTATTCCTTAATTCGGGGGAATATTGCAGCGCGGGTGTGTGTGTGTGTGTGTGACATTGAGCTGTGTATTATCCAGTGAAGGGAATGATGTGACTCAGCACATCGGAGAGGGGAAGCCTGAATTACTGCGCCCGCGGGGGTGCTTTTAATTAAGTCTGTGCCATCTCGTTTATGTCAGTCATTTGCGGTGTTAGGATACACAATTATTATGCAAGCATGGTTACGATTAAAAAATAAAAAATACTTTTTTTCATCCACATCTCAATATAAGTGGCTGTTAGTCTGCATGCTGAATGAAGTTATGTTCTTGTTATTGTCTTGTTTTCCAGTACAAATATCTAAACATTTAAAAAAAAAATAAAGGTACATTTACTTACTGCAAAATGGCACACAAGTTGAGAAGAAATATGGGGTCTGTCAAGTGTAAACGCACTTAATGTTAAAGGATTAGTTCACTTTTAAAAAAAAATGTTTACTGATAATTTACTCACCCCGATGTCATCCAAGATATCCATGTCTTTCTTTCTTCAGTCGAAAAGAAATTAAGGTTTTTGAGGAAAACATTCCAGGATTTTTCTCCATATAATGGACTTCAATGGCAACCAACTATTCCAGTGTTCAAAGAAGGTTCAAATGTCCGTCTCAATGCAGCTTCAAAGTCTCGACACGATCCCAGTCGAGAAATAAGAGTCTTATCCAGCGAAACGATCTGCCATTTTCTAAAATAATATATATATATATATATATATACTTCTTAACCACAAATGCTCGTCGTGGACCATCTCTGAGATGCGCCACGTATCACGTCATCACGTTGGAAAGGTCACGCGTCTGTGTTCTCCGGTTCAGAAAGGAGGGAAGGGCGAAAAATGTCATCTTAATTTCTTTTCGACTGAAGAAAGAAAGACATGGATATCTTGGATGACACCGGGGTGAGTAAATTATCAGCAAAATGTTTTTTGAAAGTGAACTAATCCTTTAATACATTTCTCAGAAAACAAGACTGTATTTTATGTCTGGAAAAAGAGCAATGATATTGATGACTCATCTTGCTCTCATCAGCATATGCAAATTTCTGTCCAATCAGATGCTGTCTTGATTGAGAATGCCCCGCCCCCTGATGCCACCTGCTTCTAACTAGCAATAGCAATATTGTTCATAATTCATTGCTGTGATGATACTACCTTGCTATTTTTATCATACCTGTTATAATATATAATATTATAATTATTAGGACGTATTATTAAAGTAAATGCGGTCAGTTTTGATGTCATGGTGAATTTAATGTCCACAAACTCCATAAAAATGATCCCTGTATTATGTTTATGGTGAAATTATATCAAAGTCGTGGAAAGCAAATTGCATCGGCCCTGGTTGTGTGAAGGCAAATAAAGTCACAATTCACAGTTTAAAAGCTTTATTTTAAAGTCAGAGGATTACAGGAGTCTGGATGAAACATCACATCACATGACCCAAATAATACGCAGCATGTGGAGACCAGAAGAAGAGAGTTGTAGAGAGAACGTAAAGTAAAGGGACCAGCTCAATGTGATGTGAACGCAACATTATAAACATAACCTGATGGTCTTTTCTCTCTATCCAGCTGCTCCTGAAATCTTGGGCCACAAACGAAGCGAGAACAAGAAAGAAGGAGAAAACGCGACGCTGCACTGCAAGTCAGTGGGATACCCGCATCCAGTGTGGACGTGGAGGAAGAAAGTGGGCCGAGGGTCTTACATCGTACGTATCCAACACACAGTGTCACATGACCCTTCAGAAATCATTCTGATATGATGATCTGATGCTCAAGAATGTCGAAATCAGTTGTGCTGCTTCATATTTTTTGTGGAAAACGTGATGCATTTTTATTTCTCATGGTTCTGTGATGAATAGAAAGTTCAAAAGAACAGCGTTTGGTTGAAATAGACTCTTTCGTAACATTATAAATGTCACTTTTGATCAATTTAATGCATCCTTTGCTGAATAGAAGTGTTAATTTTTGGACGCTTGTGCAATTTAAATGCAGTCTTGAAACTTCTTTGACTCTTTCCCTGCCAGCGTTTCTGAAAAAAGTTGCCAGCCACCACCAGCAGTTTTGACCATTTTCACAAAAATTAGCCCCAGAATATTTTGTTGCATTAATATCTGAAAATGCAATATATCAAAAGAAAGAAAAGACCCTCTGCTTCATGCATTATTTTTTTATTAACACTTGAATGTGGGAAAGTTTCATTAAAAAAGGCATGGGATTCAGGACAATGATCCAAACACAGTCGATCGAGTCCATCAACACACTCAAAGCTTCAGTCCTGTAACTCGTCCTGGCTCGACATTTCATTCAGTAACATTACGCAGATTTGATTTATACGCTGTTTAATGTTAATGATCGCGTTATTTTATAAATGTGTATGATTACATGATATCGCTTGTTTCTGCTTCTTCTTTGCCTGTGTTTTGATCAGGAGATTCAGTAATCTTTCAGTATGTGTGTATTAGCGCCCCCTACCGTATAACAGTGAAATCACTGAAAGACAGAAAATTCTGTCTATGGCAGGGAACCGTTTTCTCACAAATTATGTACATTTCTATCAGTGGCAGGGAAAGAGTTAAAGAGGATAGTTTACCTAAAAATTGTGTCATTACTTACTCACCCTCATCTCATGATAACATTGAAACTTAAAGGTGCAGTGTGTGATTTTTAGCGGCATCTAGTGGTGATGGTGCGAACTGCACCCAACAGAAGTTACGGTGGCCGACAGGAAGTGATGTCGTCGTCTGAGACGGCAGAGAGTAGCCAGTTAAACAATGAGCTTTCTTTACAAAGATAAATTAAGAAATTAGGTTTGCTTAATTATTAAGTAAAGTGATATGTTATTGTTACCTGTTCATCATTGTGTCAGTGTTTTATCCGCTGGCTTTAGCTAGCTTCTTTACACGAAGAACAACATAGTGACGAAACGTGTTTGTCCGCTCAGGGCCACCGTAAAAACATGTCGATGTAAGTAACGGTTCATTAAGTAAGCTCTTTATACACCACTGAAAACATAGTTATGGTTATGATATTGCATTTCTGTCCACAGATCCACACTGCACCTTTAATTCATAGATGATGTCATAATCTTGAATATATGTATATGTGAGGACCCAACAGCCTCTCTGAATCTCTTCATTTAGGACATTGACAACAGCACAGGTCGATTCTTCATCACCAACAGAAATAACTTCACAGAACTGAGTATCATCGGCCTGGACATCGGCACAGACCCGGGCGAGTACGTGTGCAACGCCTCCAACATCATCAGCTCCAGAGAGTCCATGACGATCCTGCGTGTCCGGAGCCATCTCGCCCCGCTGTGGCCGTTCCTGGGCGTCCTGGCCGAGATCATCATCCTCGTGGTCATCATCGTGGTTTACGAGAAGCGCAAGAGGCCGGACGAGGTTCCCGACGGTAAGAGGCGCTCGGATTTAAGCATTTCTGCTGTAGTTTTGTGGTGTGATTTCCTCTTGATCATGAAAGGCAATATATAATCACTCTGAAGTGCTTAAAGTGGCTGTTGTTTGATCCGAAAGTGAATTAATCTAGAAATGTTGTACTTGGCTGCACAGTTATGACTGCTTTATACTTGCTGATTTTCCTTGATTTTAGTGACATAAAACCATAGACTGTAAAAAACATATGGGCGTAGTGTCCGTGACGTCACCCGCAGGTTTCTGAAGACCGTTTCTGAAGCCTAAAGTGGGCGTGGCCGACCGTCGCCATCTTGGCAGCGCGTCACTCCCAAATCTATTTATTTTTACAGTCAGACAATGAGCCGAGGTGACGTGACGGCTAACAGACAGCAGACAAACGGCTAATGATGACTAATGACCACAGCAGCGGGAATCCCCCTGTCACTCAAAAGTGGACACACCCTTAATTATGCAGAACTTTAAGGCTTAATATAATTTAAACGGATGAGTTATAAAAAAATTCACCCCCCTCACAGTCGTCATGAAGGGCAAAATAAGCTGTATAGACCAAAGCCACTTTTTGCTCCAGGCTGTAAACGTGTGTTTTTCTGCTGTAAAGTTGGGCATTTCAACATGGGGGAGATGCAGATTTGACTCACTTCTGCAGCCAGCCTCAAGCGGCCAGTGGATGAATTGCCGTTTAATTCACTTCCGTGTTGGTTTCAAGAGAGAGACAGGGAGGTTGCCGCTTGCATAAAACACTTATTTTGTGTAGGGCTGTCACTTTACGTTCGAAATTCGATTGCAAAATCGATCGGACCAACCAACGCAAGTTTCGAAAACGAAAATAGGGAATCGATTTTAACGGTCTTCTCTCGGAGCGCGTCCAGCTCGTCACGATACGCCCGCAGCGAACGCGCGTCACACAGCAACTGCAGGCTCTGACCATAGACTGGACGACGCCCCTTCGCTCTCTTCCATTGGTGAGAAGTGAAGCCGCCAGTGTCCCGATATGGCGCTAACATCTTGGGGCTTGAGCCCGCGCAGTAGCGATCTCGGGACCAGACCCGCGCAGTAGCGATCTCGGGACCAGACCCGCGCAGTAGCGATCTCGGGACCAGACCTGCGCAGTAGTGAGCAGGAAGTAAAGCCGCGAAATCAAGGCCCCGCCCTCACTCTCGGTGTGAAATAATTAATTATAGAAATTTCTATATTAAATTTAAAGCTCCAATCTCCTCAGTCCTCTGAAGATCCCGGAAAAAAAGTCTGTTGGTGCTTCAGTGACTACTTCGCTCAGAGAACCTGTCAATCACAGCTGTCAATCATGACGTCACACCACCGTTTTTATAGCATCAAATAACTAGCTAAAAACAAACTTATTTTAAAAACAAACACTTGAATTTACATCAGTGTGATAAAAACTACAGTAAATGACAGAAACCACCTTCGGAAAAAAGATATTTGAAGTGTAATTAAATTGTTTAGTTGGTCTCAAGGCCCGCTGAATAACACGGGGAGGCGGGGCTTATGACCTATACTAGGACCAGCCACCAGGGGGCGATCGAGACGCTTTGGCTTCACTTTTCAGGGCTTGTGCGGCACGCTTGGCTCTGACACACACACATAACAGCAAATTATACTTCTGCATAATGTTTCTCTTTTTACTACAAAACTGTGAATTCTGCCGGTATTCAGACAATCTCATGCATACAGAGACAGATTCGGGCTACGGTCTACAATCGCCTACGCAAGCGAAATTTGTTTGACATTTCTAATGGTAAACTCAGCCATGTTGAAGGCGGCAGTGATGTTTTTCAGTGATGTTATGGCAGTCCACTCTGCTTATTGGTTTTCGAGAATGTTGCACACCTGTTTGTCATTGTGCACGAAACTTCACGCCAATAAATCATCAGGAATATTTGCTGACTTGTGCGCATCTCAAGCGCCCTCTTTACATTCGTCCTAATGCCTGTTAGTTGTCCGTGGATTTGCCCATATTTGGCGTTTAAAAAATGGAAACGTTGGAAAATCGATTTTACAATCGATTCAATGAACAATTATGTCTAAAATCGAACAGGATTTTTTCACAAAAGTGACAGCCCTAATTGTGTGTGAGGCAGCTGTTGTTTGATCCAAAAAGTCTCGAGTCGCACGGGTATATCTGTGGCAATAGCCAACAATACATTGTATGGGTCAAAATATAGATTTTTCTTTTATGCCAAAAATCATTAGGATATTAAGTAAAGATCATGTTCCATGAAGATATTTTGTACATTTCCTCCCGTAAATATATAAAACATTTATTTGTGTGAGTGAATGCGGCACAATCGAGAACATAAATGAACAACTTTAAAGGAGATTTTCTCAATGTTTCGATTTTTTTGCATCCTCAGATTCCAGATTAACAAATATTGTCCTATCCTAACAAACCATACACCAATGGAAAGCTTATTTATTCAGCTTTCAGATGATGTATAAATCTCAATTTAAAAAAATTGACCCTTGTGACTGGTTTTGTGGTCCAGGGTCACAAATGTTGTACTTGGCTGCACAGTTATGACTGCTTTATACTTGCTGATTTTCCTTGATTTTAGTGACATAAAAACACTTATTCTGTGTGAGGCAGCTGCATGCCATATTCATAATGAAGCTACACATCTAAAATAGACTGCTTTTAAAGGCAGTAAAAATAGAGCGCTGCAGTGATGACGTATTTTCACAAGTTTTTCATCTCATTTCATACATTTTTCCATTGCCGTTTGAATTATGGCAGAAATAAGGCTCTGTGATCAACAAACGTTGATGATTCCTACACGTTTTGTTCCTCAGGATAATGCACACGACTTTTCTAAAGCTAAAGTAAACACACTACACCACGGTCACATGACTTCAAGGTTCACCACTAAACTTCGTAAACTTTTAATCTTAATTTAAAATCTACACGGTGGCAAGTTTGAGTTTGAATTTAAAGTTGTAGAATAAAATATCTTGAGCTTGTGTTCAACACAGAGCTTATTTCAGGTGTCCTGTGGTGAAAATCCAGCTTTTAATGTTGTTTATGTGTCTATGTGGTGTTTTTAATGTGCTTTAAAACAAACCATGTGTAAATTCATAAGTCGACACCATTGCTGAGTATTTCCTCCTTAAAACTGCAGTGAACCAAAGACAGTCTCAAAAACACGCTTTGAAATCGCTGGTGTTTCTGACGTCACAAACTACCTTGTAACCAATCAGATCAACCAGTGGATCTCTGAGCTGAGTGAGTGAGTGGAGGCGGGGCTTATTTGCATATTCATAGAACCACGTATACTAAATGAGGCAAGGGTGTCGAGTTACATTCAAGATATTTTAAGGCACAAATAAAAAAAATCAAGGAAAAATCGTTTAAATGTCTTTTTGGTGATCAAAGATGAGTTTTAAGGGATAAAGTTATTGACTACAGGGGGACTTTAAGTATTTATGTCGTCTTAAGATTTTCACATTTTCTATTTTCAACATGCAGCACTTTCAGCACTTTAACCAATCAGAGACGGCTCTGTTGAGCACATGAATGCAATAGCCAATCAAAGATACTTAATTGATCCTGTGCATAAAGATAAGAGGGTTTTAAACGGTCCGTTTCACAGGCGAGTGTTTTAATATATTTTCCTTTCATTTGTGATTGGCACATGAGCAACATCAGGAATTTAACAGTTCTGGTTCTGATTCAGATTTCATTATTGATTCTTTCAGTGCTTTTGAGAAGTACTCAATGGTTCAATGTATTTTTTCCCCCTGTAGTCAACAATTGTATCCCTTAAAACTCATCTTTGATCACCAAAATGACATATTTAAGGTTTTTTCCTTGAAAAAAAAGTCTTCATGCCTTAAAATATCTTGAATGTAACTCGACACCCTTGCCTCATTTATAATGCGCGGTTCTATGAATATGCAAATGAGCCCCGCCTCCACTCACTCACTCAGCTCAGAGATCCACTGGTTGACGATCACACGTTGATCTGATTGGTTACAAGGTAGTTTGTGACGTCAGAAACACCAGCGATTTCAAAGCGTGTGTTTGAGACTGTCTTTGGTTCACTGCAGTTTTAAGGAGGAAATACTCAGCAATGGTGTCGACTTATGAATTTACACATGGTTTGTTTTAAAGCACATTACAAACACCACATAGACACATAAACAACATTAAAAGCTGGATTTACACCACAGGGGGACTTTAACTCTTTCACAACGACTGAATTGCAGTGGCAGTCACTGCAATCTTATATATTTGATTATTTGTGCAACTCTGCCATGTTCCACACAAACATATTTAGTGAACCTTTAGAATAATCCATGAGGGCTGTTTCGACACACTGAATCTGCCATCAATAATATATTCTGAACAGGCTGTTAGTGGGTCATTTACGGCCCGGGCTCTTAGCGTAGATGCACAAGTGAATATTCATGAGCGTTGAGTCAGAGAGACCCACTGGGAAACACTGACCTCTATGCTTGACCACGTTTTAATCTGAGACCCGATCCTCCACTAGAAAGACAAATCACAACACTGGAGCTGCCTCACATTTGTACACTCTTAAAGTTAATGAATAATTGACTCTGTCAGCAGCTCCACATGACACTCTCTCTCAATAAGAGAAACAGAAATGTTAATATTGTACAGTTACACACGATATTTGGATGCAAGAACATTTCAAGGTTGCGTTTCTTCTTTTTTAACTTCATTCTGTCTAGGGCTGTGCATTATTTAGATGTTCTGCTATGTATATATATATATAGCACACAGGGAGTTTCACCAGATGAGTGAAAGAATGAATCATTCTAGAATGATTTAGGGTGGTTTGTGAGTTCATCTCCATAGAAGAAAAAGAGCTGAAATGTTAAAGTCTGAAGACCTGAAGCGCAAAATCCTTTTATGCCAGAACGATTTGGGAAAAACGTGAAAAATGTGGCCGTTCATATTTGGGTTATATGCAGTTTTTTTTTTTTTTTATCTCTTTATTTTTTTAAAGAGATTATGTTATGTTTAGTTTTGGGGATAAGGTTAAGGGATCATATATGAAATATCAATATATGCTTAATGTATTTATAAAATAGTGCTGTCATTCGATTAAAAAATTAACTAGATTAATCAAATTTATTCTGAGATTAATTGTGATTTAAAACACTTTTTTAATAACTTTTTTGTGTTTTTAATATATTTTATAATGTAATAATTTCATGGTTAATCTCCAATAGAGAAACAATTTAAAGACAGTATAATATTACATTTAATACTAATGCAATTAATGTCCAATAAAGGCACTATTATAAACATATCATACTAATGCAATTAATGTCCAATAAAGGCACTATTATAAATATATAATACTAATGCAATTAATGTCCAATAAAGGCACTATTATAAATATATCATACTAATGCAATTAATGTCCAATAAAGGCACTATTATAAATATATAAAACTAATGCAATTAATGTCCAATAAAGGCACTATTATAAATATATAAAACTAATGCAATTAATGTCCAATAAAGGCACTATTATAAATATATAATACTAATGCAATTAATGTCCAATAAAGGCACTATTATAAATATATAATACTAATGCAATTAATGTCCAATAAAGGCACTATTATAAATATATAATACTAATGCAATTAATGTCCAATAAAGGATGGTTTAAAGCATTTAATTATTGAGATTTTATGTGATTTTATGTGAGCTAATCTAAAGTGAGAACTATTTAGTTAAGTTGTCAACAAAGCATAATAAAACATGATCTAACTCTCCACATGTGAGCTAATTAAACAATAATAAAGATGAAAACTCACGATTTGTATAAAGCCTATTAATAAATTAACAATGTAGAGACTACAATATATAAACTATGAATTAACTATAATAGTTTGCAAATGTATTTATAACTGTATACTTATAAGAAATACAATTTATTTGATTTCACTGTAAAATTACATCTTAATTTCTTCATTTTCAAACGGTATGCCATCATGCTTTTATTTTGACAGGTTGCCGGCCATTAAAGAAATGCATTGCTGGTTGTATTATTATTATTATTATTATTATTAACATGAATGAATGAATGAGTGAATGAACATGCAACATAATGAACGAATTATGTCGATTTGACAATCGCACTGAGCCATACTGCAATATTGATTTTATATGCAATATATATATATATATAAATATAAATCGCGCATCCCTGATTCTGTCATGAAAAATAAAAGCTTGATGGTATACCTTTTGCAAATGAAGAAAATAAGATGTAATTTTACAGTAAAATATCATTATTGCAATACACTTATTTTATGTAATATATTGGTAGCACTTTATAAGTATTCAGTAATAAGGAGCAGGAGACGGGCTCCGTTCTGGACATGTTTTGTCCGTGAGTGTGCCGGTCTCTAAAGGGATGCAGTCAGGCACACGGCAGCTTCATGCTAATCTGACCTTTGCAGAACCACAGAAGGGTCTCTCAGAGCCAGGGGGGTCCGACTCTACCCTTTAAAATCTGCTGCGAGATGCACCTCGTTCTACTGACTGACAACACATGACATAATCTCTCAGCGAAACTATTGTACTCGAGCTAGAACTCCAGATACGTCTGTATTATTTTGTGTCATTGCAGTGTTTATCAGATCCAACATCCGCCCAATGAATGTTTGTTTACATGTTAAGCAGTGAATTGCACGGGATGCACTGGGATTTTCCGATGTACATTCCTGGTCTTATGAGCGATTAATCCGTGCATGATTTTTCACCAATATATGTGTAAAACAATAGTAAATAATGGATGAAATTTGCATATTAATGGGTACTACAACAAAGACCACCATGATGAAATTTAAATAATGCATATTGTTTTATGTACGGTATATATATGTTATTTAAAATACAAAACCAGTGTTTACAATATATATATATATATATATATATATATATATATATATATATATATATATATATATATATATATATATAGGGTTGTCAAGCGATTCACATTTTTAGGGCCCTATCTTACACCCGGCTCAATGCAGCGCCAAACACGACGCAAGTGTTTTTTGCTAGTTTCAGCCCGACGCACTTATCATTTTCACGTCCTACGGCGTGTTGTTTAAATAGCAAATGCATTTGCACCCATTTGTTCTCCCATGGGCTGCTGGTCTGAAAACGAGGTGTGTTCTGGCACATTATTGGAGCGTTGCTATTTTGAGGAACTGAAATAGACTGAGCCATTGACCGACTGAACCCTGGTCTAAAGTCAATGGCGCAATATTTTTTTGGGGTTATTTAATGAGCGCGTTAATAATGTGCGACTATAGGCGGGTCCACAACGCGCGTACACTCTGCTTATTAAACACACAGGGACGCACAGCAGAACATAAACATGCCAAATATTTAAATAAAAGGATTACAATGTAAAATATTATTGTGTACATAAAGATACGGTGGAATCTGGCTTGTCCCATAGATGGACTTTTACCTCATGCACGAGCAGATCCGTTTGCGCTCTGGAGTTCGGTCTTTCCAATATCAAATTCCGTCATGTAAATAGCGAATCCGCCATGGCGCGAGCGCAACTGGCATTTAAAGGGAATGGGAGATGAGACTCTGATTGGTTTAACGCACGTAAATCCCAAAACACACCCATTACTCATTAAGAGAATAGGGACGACCCTTTTAGACCATGCACCGGGAGCGCCGACCATTTGTCCCGTCCTTAAACTAGCAAAAGTGGATTCGGACGCCCTAAGTGAACTTGCGCCATGCGCTTTAGACCATGCGCTTAGATCCTTAAATTAGGGCCCAGAATCTAACATGATGTGCCGATTAATTATTCACACATTAAATTCGCCTGAGAAATTACCCCTAAAAGATAATTTTAAGTCATTATTGTGTTAAATGAGAAAAGCATCAAATAGACATTGAAAAAGGATCTTTAGAAAGAAATATTTTTTTAATTCAATATAATCTCAGTGAAACTATTGTACTCGAGCTAGAACTCCAGATACGTATCTGTCTTATTTTGTGTCATTGCAGTGTTTATCAGATCCAACATCCGCCCAGTAAATGTTTGTAAGCAGTGAACTGCAGGAGATGCACTGGGATTTTCCGATGTACAAACTCTTCCACAATAGCAATAGAAAAGAAAGAACGTATTAGAAGTCAATATTCACTCTATATAAACATTCCTGGTCTTACGAGCGATTAATCCGTGCATGATTTCATGATTTTTCATCAAAATATGTGTAAACCAATAGTCAAACAGCTATTTAGTCATTGTTTCGGCTGGCGTTGCAGCCGTTCATGTATGAAAGGTAAACAAATATTAGCAAATAATAGATTGTGAAGTCTATTTGCTGTGAATGTTGTTGGCATGTAGTTGTGCACTGATGAACACTTTTCTGAATGCTAATCCAGTGCTGGTGCTGTTCGTGGCTGACAAACAGGACTGTTTCAGGGGGTTCATATTCAAATATACTCCCATTTAATATCTCTGATGCTCAATCAAACTGAATGAAAGTGTTTAATTCAAGTAAATAATGGATGAAACTTTGTTTTTTCCTTCTCCATGTGGCCTCATATTCTTTATTGTTGGTAAGTTTGAGAATGTGCATGTCTTCAGGCATTTCTGCTTCTCTTTGTTTCCTCCTCATTCAGGCTGTGATGTCACAACGCGTGCTTATTTAATTATCAATTGAAATTACAAAAAAATGTTGTATCATCAACAGTGTTCAATTCATTGTGATTGGATTCTCTACTGTTAAGTTTATGGTTCGTAATGGGCTTTCATTGCAACATTTTTAGTCCATTAATCTGATTGTGCAGCTCAGTTTGTTTTAGCCTCTGGAATATAGCAATATAGTCACAAAACTTGATGGATGAATCTCATCAAAACACGTCCGGGTCATATTTCACAGTCATATTTAAAGAAAAAAATTAGGCCAATTAAGATTTTTTTTGGTGACACTTTTATTTTAAGGTGCAAATTAAATGTTACTACATGTAATTACTATAGTAATAACAGTAAATTATGTATAATTACAAGCAACTAACCCTAACTGTGTAGTAAGTACATTATTTGAGTAAGTACAATTTAACTACGTCACCTTTTTTGCATTATGACATTATTTTAACCCCCTTATTGTATTACTGTAAAAACTATTACAGCATTACAGTGTTTTATTTTCATCTTAAAGTCCTGTTGTGGTGAAAATCAAGCTTTTAATGTTGTTTATATGTTGTTTTTAATATGCTTTAAGACAAACCATACGCAAATTCATCAGTCGACGTTTATGTATAGATGATATATTGTTATTTATATTACAAAAATATATATATATTGCATTGCAGGAATTAGAATCGTGGAGTATCCAATTGTTATGAAAATAATGTCATGAAAATAAAGATAGTCAAAATAAAGATGTCATGAAGATAATTATGAAAATAATGTCACAATGCAAATCAATTTTTTGATGCGCTTTTTATATTCATGAGATTCATCCTGGCATCTTTACTGTAAGCCATCACATGACCTGGTTACTTATAATATGAATAAACTAATCATCATAATAACATGTGGATCGAAATATAGAGAGTTATTAACCATATTATCTTGCATGTGTTTGTTTTGCTCTGGATGATTCGCTGAACAGACTCTTATTTTACAGCAGAACGCATGCAGAGCACTGAGTAAGGGGAGGAGGTGTGCGTGCATGAACAGCGTGTTCTGTTGTGATGTTTGGGGAGGATTTGTCCCCAGGAGAGAGAGAGTAATGGGAGGGTGCGCTAGATTAAGGTAGATTATATCTGCCCACAGTCTTATCAACAGAATCCGAGATGAGGACATAATGCTATGACGCACATTACAGCTGAAATCCTCGTGCCAGGATTTCATATTTTCAACATCGACGTCCTCTACTACACCTTTAGAGGATCTGTGTGTAGATAAAGTGACACGAGAGACATGAACATTTGTTTTAAGCTTTGTTTTATCCCGAGTAGTGATTAAACATTATTAGCGAGCTGCACAACGGTGGCTATAGTTAAAAAAAAAAAAAAAATCTGACCACAAATGTGATGTATTACTGGTAAAAAAACAAAAAAAAACTAATAAAAATGTACATACTGTAATAGAAAGGAAGCGCACTATAAAATATAATGTATATTTGAAGTCTTTCTACTTCAAAATGAAGCTTTTGATTCACTTTTACTTGCTGTTTCTTTGTAATTCTTTGTAAAATGTACTAGTTTCGAAGTGAAAATGGTTTCTACACCATGTACAGTATATAAGCAGCTATAAGGCATTATATCATGAGCAAGATGAATGTTAATTGACATTTCCAATTAAAGGTGTTGCAAGCAATTTTGCTTTTAACCAGATGTCCTGCTTTTCTTAAACGCGTTGGCCGAACTGATGGCAGTAACCCTGAACGTAGGCTAAATGATTGACAGTCGGAGAATGTTTCTGATTGGCTAAAAAAAACTCGGCGGCCATCTTTGAAACGCCTTTCGGGCGACTATTTTAGTCATGCAAGCACAGCTCTTTCTGAATGGGGAAACATCAAACATCAAACTCTCCAGAGTCCGAAGCGCGTCTCAGAACTAAAGCATCCGGAGCTTCTACACTGTAAAAAAAAAAAAGTACATGATTTGTTATCACTACTTTTTATCTTTTGTCAAATCAACTTAGATAATTAATGTGGTTCAGATAACATAATATTTTGAGTTTCTATTAATTGAACCAATTTCCTTCATTGCATTAGCTCAAATTTTTTCATTTCAATGAACTAAACATTTTAAGTCAACCAGGTAACTTACTTTAAGTTAAAACAACGATAATTTTTTACAGTGTACAAGCAGCTGCAATGACTTTACCAGCTGCTGATTGGCTCTTTAATTTAGAAGGCGGGACTTATTCTGCCATATAGAATGTATGCGCATGACGTCATCGTCGGCCGGAGTGACTGCGCTCACACACACTGAGTGGCAATAAGTTTTCAGCGTGAACACTGCGAAAAACACACTAAACACATCTAAAACGGGAAAGAGCTTTGAGATTGAATGTACAACTAGATTTGACAAGAAATCTGAGGTATATTTGTACAGACTGACGAAAGTTACAGAACAGAGAAGCAAATTGAATCGCAAACAACTGGATCCCGGCAGAGAAAGCTGGATTTGCAGTTTTCATTGTGTGTCAGTATGCTGAATTATGGGGTAAAATCATACACTATATACTGTATTGTAATATATATTGTATTGACAACTCATCAATTAAATATTTACCATCGTATATTCTGCATAATTGGACGTTTTTTAAATAAACACTGACAAAAAAAACTAGCTTAATGATATATTTAACATTAATATAAGTGATTTACACCTATATTGTATTTATATAAAGCGTTCACAGCTAATTTGCTTTATGTTTTTCCCCGGCGTGGAAATCAGGCTCATATAAATGTGAGGAAACACGATTCCTGCTGCATGTCAATATCCATGATCACTGGATCCTTTGGTAAGTTGTAAGGAACACAATATCGAGTCCAATCTTTAGTTTAAACTGATAATCGTTCGTTTTACTGGCGTTTTCCCCTATTAAATCCAGTCACTTCTGCCACTCAGTCCGGCTGAGGGAACGTTTTCCTGCGGGAAACTGACGTTAATTCAAACCCTCTATTGTGCATTGCACTTTCTAGCATTCATAGTAATGTGAGCGCACTGTCTTTGTATATCTAAAGTGCAGTCAGAGACAGATGTGATTCCTCATGGCAGCTATTACAGTGAAATCTCTCGGGTAGTAGTGACATTAATTTTCCTATAAGACGTTGCTTACAGCACCTTTAACTCCTCCATCTTGCCTGCACTGATCACAGGACCAGAGAGAAGACTGATCACATGTGCATCAGTGTCGTAATAGCCACATTTGCATAAAGTTAAAGTGGTGAAGTGTTGAGTCAACCAAGCAATCCGATTGGTTCAAAGCACGTTTAATGGGTAATCGCTTTAGTGCCTGGTTACAAATCAGATATCACTTTATTATACAAGTCGTTTGAATTGCGTTAATATATTTTAACTTATATGTTTCATATACTAGTATATAACCGAAGCTATACATTGTGAATTTAAACATTTCTCTTTCTTTTTTAGTTAGCATAGCATACAGCTCTCCAAAATGATTAGAGATAACGTTTTTCTCACCGTCTACGATATTTTTCGATAAAAAACTTGGATAATAAATTAAGATACAGGCATAATTCTGTTTAAGAATTAATTATGACATGACATGCTTGTAATGAAAACAAATTGTATTATGCCTTATTGCTTAATAACAATTAACAATGTCGCAAAACATGCCTATTTCTTTCACTTTAACTATTTAAATAATCAGGATAAAAATAAAAGATTATTACATGAATTTAAATTTGATTGATTACATTAAGAATCGCGAGAACAGCTTTAGATCAGGCATATTACTGGGGTCCTAAGCTGGGACCCATCACTTCAGTGGGACTCGACACTTCACCACACCGTCACATTAGGGGCTTTCGCACCGGGTAGTTCTCGGCACTAGCCACCAGGGTGGTTCCCCGAGAAGTAATGGTTCCCATAGGACCATTTTCCTGGTTGCATTCGCACCACCAGTATGAGCTCTGAAGTGACGTAAGACATGAGCTTGTTGCTGTGACTTTTATTTTGACGGCATTGAGAACATAGATATCATATAATAAAGGCTAGATGTCTCGTGCGCGCTGCTGGCCAATGGAGGTCGACGTCCGCACGTGGCGGCCATCTTGCCACAGGCAGCTCGCTCACTCATAACATTGTGTTTTAATGCTGCATGTACTTTTTAAATAACCATAACTACCGATTTTCAAACGGTTTGGTTTGTTATAAACGTCAGAGATGTAGTTATGACACTGCATACATATGAATAATTATAACCATGGACATCAAGCATTCGGAATTATAGCCACGTTAATAACGTTTGTAAGAAACCAAACCGTTTTTTTAAATATGTCAAGATTTCAGCGAGATAAGAGTATTTGTGTTCGTGCTGATCACTCACCTTACATCAGGTACCACAGAGCCCGCCAGAAAGCCTGCCTGTGACAAGATGGCCACCGGTGATGCCGTTCGAGACTCCGCCGTAAGACATCTAGCCTTATATGGATATCTATGGTTGAGAACACCAGAGCCTGAACACACCGCGCTCGCATTCTCCGTGTTCATTAGTTTACGATCTGTGTAACAGTCCTGTCTAATACGTTATTAGATAGAACTGTTATACACAGAAAGTAGACCGTATATGAAAAGGTATTAGCGTATGCCGTGTGTTGATGTCCAGTGTTGCTGAGCAGAAATACATAATCATGTTTGTTGGATTTTCTCCTCAGTGTAAAGGTTAAGAGGCCCATCTATCACTGTTTCAATGTTCGTAGAGTTTGACTTTGTGGAGTAAATATATAGGCGTACACCACACAATCGGCGTACACTAACGTCACGGATAGTTCCTATAGACCTTATGTAGCTCCGCCCCTTTTCAGCGCTGCGCTCGTTGTCTTTTGTCTTCCGGTTTGTATTTCCACAGTGATCTTAAGAATTTAAAACTACCCATTTTAAAATCTTCCCGGCCTACTCACATAATGTGAAGACATCTGCTTTACACATTACAATGCTCGTGATAACTTTCGTTAACTCTACAATAAGTAAATCCACTTCACCAACTAATTAAAGACAATATTCTAAGTTTCTCTGGCACATAAGGTCTATAGCGCTGGTTCAGACCGACTCTGAAGTAGGAGCTAAATTAGTTCCTCCAAAAGGAGTTCCTAGAACTAAAATCATTCCTAGTTCCTGCGGTGCGAACACGGCAAAATCCGGGTACTTCCGCCAATAGTTTCTAGGAACTATGAAAAGGTTCCTCCGGTGCGAAAGCCCCTATTTGTTCCCAGACAAGCAACATAGTGTCGGCCCACATCCGGTAAACGTTGAATCCACATGAGCCAGATGTGGCCCGGATCTGACCCGGATGTGGCCCGGATCTGACCCGACACTAAGTTGCTGTCTGGGTTTTATCTGTTATATGTAGTGAGGAAAGAAACAGATGGCTTATTTTTGTGCTGTGTTAATCTGGTGGTTGTGTATTTAAAAGGATGAGGTTTTTAACTCACATTGTCCTGTCATAACCTGCCTGTTGTCCGGCGCTGTGAATGCTGCGGTCTGTGGGCGCATGTGACATGCATAAACTAACCAGAACTACCCATCTGTCTGTGCAGAGACTCGTGACCTCTAACTGAACAACCTTTCTGCATCAGCAATAACCCGCTCTCTAAACATCTCGAGACCGGAGTCTTGTGCTGGGGTTTATGATTAATGGATAAGGATTATTTGGTAACACTTTACAACATGGTTCCAATTTTTTTGCATTAGAAAACATGATTACGTTTAAAGCATTTATTAATCATAGCTAACGTTAATTTCAACATTTTCTAATATATTACTAAAATTAGTTGGTTATTATTTAATGAACATGCTGTTTACATGTGCATGTTTTTCATACAAATACTTGGTATAGTTTGGTCTCTAACTAAAACAAATATGATCGTTGTATTCTGCTAGTTGAAACCTTTTCAATGAGATATGACAAGTCTATCTTTAATGCATGATTGTACATATCATATTTTCATGTAAAGCAGTTTTTGTTTCAAGGTTAAAGTTCCCTGTGGTGGAAATCAAGCTTTTAATGTTGTTTGTGTGTTAGTGTTAGCATAACTAGTCCTAGGTATTTTGCTCAACTTCAATAAAACCACTGCAGGACTATTTTCTGGACACTCAAGGTCAATAATTATCCCAAAAAAACAAAAACAAAATAGTAAACGTTTCCCCTTTCGATAGCTATAAAAATGGGCGTGGCCAAAAAATGATTCCTAAATGATTCCAGAACTTCACGAAATTAGGTGAGCACATGCGACATATGATTGTAAACAAGCATGCAAACTTTTATGGAGATCAGACCATAGGTGGCGCCATAGCTGTCATAAAGGTTTCAAAAACAACATTTCCATGATGGTAAATGACCTGAAATTGTAGAAAATGGGTATTTTTCATCTCTAATTTAGGTGTATTATCGTACAATTCCACTTAAAGGCCTTAAAGCGCTTGAACCTTGTTTTTTGTAACTATAACAAGAAATACATTTGTTACATGATTTATTAATCTGTTAGATAATGCATTAACTAATGGAACCTTCTTGTAAAGTGTTGCCCTTTTTTTTTCTTTTTTTATGAAATTGCACTCACAGTTTTACATTGTGTAACTATTTCCAGGTTTTTGCTGACCTTGGGAACCCAGATAATATCTTCACTAAAGAGATCCTGGGAACATTTCCAAGCATTCTCCCAAAAAAACAATTATGTGTTTCTACTTCAAATGTGACACAATGAGCCCAGACAGAAAATAAAGCATGACAACATGATCAGCACATTCGGTCTCAATAATATAACTACTTCAAAAACAATTATTCTCCCGCTGTTGCATTTTACAACAACCTATGGAAACTTGTTTCCGCCACAGAATAAAACATTTTAAAAGATAATTGCGACTTTTTATCTCACAATTGCGAGTTTACATCTCGCAATTCTGACTTTATTTCTCAGAATTGCGTGTTATAAAGTCGCAATTGTGAGATAAAAAAAGTCAGAATTGTGAGATATAAAGTCAGAATTGCGTGAAATAAAGTTGCAATTGCGTGAAATAAAGTCAGAATTGCGAGATATAAAGTCAGAATTGCGTGAAATAAAGTCGCAATTGCTTGTTATAAAGTCAGAATTGTGAGATATAAAGTCAGAATTGTGAGATATAAAGTCAGAATTGTGAGACAAAGTCAGAATTGCATGAAATAAAGTCGCAATTGCGTCTTATAAAGTCAGAATTGCGAGATATAAAGTCAGAATTGCGAGATATAAAGTCAGAATTGTGAGATATAAAGTCAGAATTGCGAGACAAAGTCAGAATTGTGTGTTATAAAGTCAGAATTGCGAGACAAAGTCAGAATTGTGTGTTATAAAGTCAGAATTGCGAGATATAAAGTCAGAATTGTGAGAAAAAGTCGCAATTGCTTGTTATAAAGTCAGAATTGTGAGATATAAAGTCAGAATTGCGTGAAAAAAAGTTGCAATTGCTTGTTATAAAGTCAGAATTGTGAGATATAAAGTCAGAATTGCGAGATATAAAGTCAGAATTGTGAGATATAATGTCAGAATTGCGAGATATAAAGTCAGAATTGTGAGATATAAAGTCAGAATTGCATGAAATAATTTTTTTTTTTTTTTTTACCTCAGAATAGTTTATATCTCACAATTCGGACTTTATAACACGCAATTGTGACTTTATAACATGCAATTCTGACTTTATATCTCCCAATTGCGTATTATAAAGTCAGAATTGTGAGATCTAAACATGCAATTCTGAAAAAAATAAAAAATAGAAGAAAAAAAAAATCGCAAAATTGCGCAATTGCGAGTTTATATCTCATAATTCTGACTTTATAACCTGCAATTGCAACTTTATTTCACGTAATTCTGAGATAAAAAGTCAGAATTGTGAGATTAAAAAGTCGCAATTACCTTTTTTATTTTTCACTCTGTGGCGGAAACAAGCTTCAGTAACAGCCATTTAAAGTGAAATAACTAAAAAAAACAAGCATGTTTATCATCTCATTTTTGTTCCAGTGTAAAGTGTGATGGAGTAATGTCTTTTTTCTTGCATGTTCTTCGACCCTGATGAAGATGATGAACCAGCTGCTCCAATGTAAGAACACAATTTATGAACATTCATTTATTTATTAACACTTGTATGACTAATGCATGTATTGATTGCGAACAATATACATCCGTCATCCAGGAAAACGAACTCTACGAACAACCACAAAGAGAAAAACGTACGACAGCGGAACACAAACTGAGCCGACGACGGACCAACGTTGAAAAGCGCTGAAGGTTTTACGCATTACAATTCATTCTGAGTTACAAACCGGCATGCAAATGTTCCCTTTAGTTGATTAAATCCCGTCTCGTTTCCCAGATGACCAACTGCATGTCCTGACCATCCGGAGGAGAGGAGAAGCTCCTGGCGATCTTCAGCGACGCACAACCTTCCTCACGCGGTGAAGAAAACAACAATAATGACAGCATTACACTGGCACAAACGAACAATAAAGACTGTCTTAAGTTTGCCTTATCCAGGCTCATGATGTGTGTGTGAATGTGGATGCTGACTGAATCATGAAGGTGATGATTTTACTACATGTGCTGTTAACGTTGCATTTCTTTCTTTTATCATGCCCTCCTGCTGCACTAATTCTTTTTCATATCTACATGTTGTCTCGAATGCATGCAATAACATAATCTAATAAGATTCAGATATCGTTTTTCTATTGTTACTTTAAATGGCGTTGCATCCAAATGAATAACCTATGTGTGTGTGTGTGTGTGTGTGTGAGAGAGAGAGAGAGAGAGAGAGAGAGAGCATATCAGCGTGTGTGTGTGTTTTTAAAGAAATTTAAATGGATAAAAAAGTAAGGAATCATCGAGATCTTTGTACAGTTTATCATCCAATACTAAAAGGAGGTGTTTTGTCTTAAACTAGAATGCAAGAATCTTTGTGAGTGGCAGAACAGTATTTAATCTATAAAAAAAGCTGATATTGTATTAAATGAAATGGATACATGTAAAACATTTATTTTCTAGAGTTATTTAGACGTCTTGTACATGTGGTGCCGTAAGTGTTCAAATATTACGATAGCATCTGTAAAAAAGAAAAATAATATATCTTTTTTTTTTTTTATGTCGTTTCTTTTTAGAAGAAGAGATGATTCTTGTACAGCATGGCTATAATCCTATGCAATATGTATTCATATAGACCTACTGACAATTGTAAGGTGGGGTGGGTTTGTTTAATTTCTGAGAATAAAAAAGCTTTAACGGGACGGTGAGATAAGGGTGCTTCGCATTGTGAACTGCACTGCTGTAGTTGCATGACAACTGATCAATACAGTGTGTGTGTGTGTCACCATAATGGACCAACATACGAGCGAGGAAGTGGGTGGAGCTAAAGCCATTACAAACTATGTGAAACCAATTGTTTCCTTTTTCAGAATAAAGGTTCCAAAAATACTCCTGTGTTAATGAGCATTCTGTGAAGCTTTTCTCACTTAGCAACAGTAACCAGTGGGGGCGGAGCTTATCAAAGGCGGAACTGGATTTTGAGCAGTATTCGGGTACTATTATTTATATACTATTACAGTTTTGAATTGGCTTTAATTTATATATATATATATATATATAATGTTTGTATATGTGTGTGTGTGTGTGTGTGTACACGTGTGTGTGTTTTTTCATTTTATTTGTAATTTTGCCATTTTTATTAGTTTTGATTTTGAGCTGATTATTTTACTATTATTTATATACTATTATAGTATTTAATATAGGTTTGAATAAAAAAATATTTGTATGTGCTTTTGCCATTTTTACTGGTTTTGATTTTGAGCAGTTATTTTAGTATTATTTATAAACTATTATAGTATTTATTACTGTTTTGAATTAGCTTTATTTTATCATTTTTATTTTATTTTAATTTTAGTTACAGTTTTAGTAATTTTATGTGCTTTTGTCATTTTTACTGGTTTTGATTGTGAGCAGTTATTTTAGTATTATGTATAAACTATTATAGTATTAATGTTTTGAATAAGCTTTATTAAATTTTTTCTTCATTTTAATTTTAATTAGTTTTAGTAAATTTATGTGCTTTTGTCATTTTTATTTGTTTTGATTTTGAGCAGTTATTTTAGTATTATTAATATACTATTATAGTATTTAATAGTTTTATTTATAGTTATCTTTAATTATATACACACACACGTATATATTTTTATTTTTAGTAGTTTTACTATATGCTTTTGCCATTTCTTTCTTGATTTTGAGCAGTTTTTTTATTTTTTATTAATGGTTTAAATGAGCTTACATTTTTATATATTTTGCTTTCATTTTAATGAGTAATTTTGTTGTGCTTTTATAATATTTATCAGTTTTTTTTATATTTCAATTTTTTTTTTTTTATCTCAGCTTTAGTCTTAGTAATTTTAGTACAACTTTTTTTATTTCAGTTAGTTGCCAAGGTATTATTTCTATTTTTTTAATTACAAGTATTTTTAAATCTGATAGTTATATTTAATTTAATTTAACGAATTGATTTGAAATAGTTTCAGTTAACAGGCTCTGCTCTACCTCATTCTTGCACTAGCTCCTTTAGCTTGTTCTCGACCTCCTCCACGAAAGCAGGAAAACCAGCATCCAGCAGACAGAGGCGCAGTAACGCCTCCAGGCCTCCAGAGGGCAGCGTGCTCTGATGATACGCCATCGGCAGGGACAGCTCACACTCGCCCAGGAAGAACTGAAGAGGGAGAGATTATAATGCATGAAAAAGTCAGTGTGCACTTCACGGATGACATCTCAGAGGTCACATTAGAATATCACTGACTACAGCATCTAATTAAGCGAGGCAACGCCAGATACAGGCCCTCAGTGTAATCATGGTACCTGAGAGAGGTGTTTGATTGACAGCGCTCCCATGGCAACGGCAGGGGCCTCCCGTGGAGCATCTTCAGGGGCCTGAAGTGGAAACAGAAATAGATTCATTCATTATAGTCTCAGGACTCACGCGGAGGGCCTCACCAGCCGATCAATACTCTCATTACTAATTGAATATCCTCATCCCTGAGAATCCTTCTCATCCCTGCCGCGGGGAGACAACGTGACTAACCATATTTTACACAGAGAATTCCCTTTGTCCCTTTAGAGCCTCAAGTCTGTGTGTTTACATCAGATTCACAAATAAGCAGTTCTGCTGAGGGTGGGATTATTTCACTCCTGTCTCCCATTTAAATATCCTCATGTGGCAACAGCACCACCTAGTGATGACAATTCCAAAATAACATTCATTATTTGTTTTAATTAACTTAAATCAAAGCTGACAAAAATTGATTTCTTAGGTAAATGTCTAATTGTCTGGTCTAATTATGCACACTTAATTGCTGCATTATATATTAAAGATAAACAATCTCATCATTCTGTCCTACATTATTTCCTGTCCTACATAAATATTCTGTTATACATCACATGCATTAATTGTGTTGTCATTTTACCCGTTTATCGCTTGATTATTGATTATTGATTAATTATTGATTAATTATTATTGATGATATTATGTACAGTAAGTCCAGATAGATAGTAGCTCTAGTACCACCATTGTTTCCCCATAGTTTTCCCTTTAATATTAACAAACATTTAATGGACGGATGGATGAACAGAAGGGTGGATGGATGTGTGAATGGATGAATAGAAGGATGGATGGGTTTTAGGTGGATGGATGTGTGGATGGACGTATGGACGGATGTGTGGATGGACGTATGGACGGATGTGTGGATGGATGAATAGAAGGATGGATGGGTTTTAGGTGGATGGATGTGTGGATGGACGTATGGACGGATGTGTGGATGGACGTATGGATGGATGGATGGATGGATGTGTGGATGGATAGAAGGACGGATGGATAAAAGGATGGATGGATGGATGGATGGATGGATGTGTGGATGGATAGAAGGACGGATGGATAAAAGGATGGATGGATGGATGTGTGGATGGATAGAAGGACGGATGGATAAAAGGATGGATGGATGGATGGATGGATGTGTGTGTGGATGGATAGAAGGACGGATGGATAAAAGGATGGATGGATGGATGGATGGATGTGTGTGTGGATGGATGAACAGAAGGATGGATGGGTTTTGGGTGGATGGATGTGTGGATGAATAGAAGGAAGGATGGATGGATGGATGGATGGATGGATGAGTATTTCTGACCTGCTGCTGTTGTGTAGATGTCCCAGGCTCCTCAGGATTGGCTGTTGCAGATGCAGGATTGATCAGATGCTCCCGGACGGGAACATAATCCTGCAGTTTCTCCACAGCTTTTCCACAGAAATCTGCAGCTTCTGCTGGACTGGTGCCCTCAAACTGCAGTCTGAGCAAACGGCTCTCTCCCTTACACACATATACACACACACACACACACACACACACACACACACACACACACACACACACACACACACACACAGAAACATCTCTCAGACCTCGGTTGCATAAACGGTTAAGACTAGTCTTACTACTTAGTCATCACGTTTTTTTCTTTAAGACTGTTCAAAATTGTTTAAAGTCAGTTATATAAAAACGTAGATTGGTCTAATTTGATACTAGAAAGTAAGACTGATTGCCCCTTGACTCAACGCTAGTTGGTCACACTAGTGATTAAGACACAGGGGCCCTATCTTGCACCCAGCGCTATTGACTTTGTACACTGACGCATGTTTCATTCCTATTTTGCACCCGACACACAGCGGACTTTTCCCTCCACAGACGCACGTCGGTAAATTAGGGAATGAACTTGCGCTCCCGGGGGCGGTTCAGGGAAAAGAGGAGGCGTGTCCCGGCGCAAACGTTCCCTGGTGCTATTTTGCAGTTTCAGAAAACAATTCCTCCACAGACCAGGAGAAACCTCGTCTAAAGTCAGTGGCGTTCAGATGCTATTTTAAGGGCGCATGCTTGGCCATAATGTAGCGTTTGCACAACACACACACACTTTGCTTCTCTCATCTACACAGACGCAGCAGTTCACATGTTTGCAAATCATACATTATTACAAGGAAAAATATTCCACACGAGGAAAATCATTGTTGTGTCCATGAAGAAGTGAAAAAATAGGCATAAATCTAGCTTACACATTTACCCAAATTATTATACGCCTGTTTAACCGAAGCTAATCTGGGTGTGTTTCTCCATCCCCAATGTCACTTCTCTGTGTTTTACGGCCCTGACGAGAACGTCGGTCTCCTCGGCTGTGAACCGCTCCTGGCGTGCGTCTGGCAAATCCGCCGTTATGATAGCAATCCGCCATGGAACAAGCACGCCTGCTCTTAAAGGGAATGTGAGATGTCGCTCTGATTGGTTTATTTCACGTTACGCCCAAACCACACCTATGAGTAATGAAGCGTCTTCAGACCAACACATTTTAGATTTGCGTCGGGTGCAAGAGTCATTTATCCCGCCGGTATAATAGCAACAGCGCTCGAGACCCGCCCACAAAGTTACTTGCGTTTTGCGTTTGATACTTGCGTTTCAGATCGTTAAAATAGGGCCCACAGTCTAAAGCCCTATTCGGACGGGACTAGTGTAACACGGAGAGGAGGGGTAAAGTAATAATCACCAGAGCTTCTCCGTGATTTTAGTCCCGTCCGAAAGTGTATCTCAGTGATCATCACGGACAATGTCAGTAAAGATTAAGGTCCGGAAAAATTACCTCAGGTGATGCTAATCCCGTGGGAATAGACCCGCTGTAAATATGTACGTAAATATTTCGTCATTTCCTGTTTAAAAGTAGTTTTTTCACGTATGGAGTCGCTCGAAAAAGCATCAGTTGCGTTCTAGACGCTGAGACAATTCCCAGAAGTGGTAGAGTTCCAGACATGGCGTCTATCTGAGAAGGAACTCAATAAATAAGACATGTGGCGCATGTAATAATCATTCATTTTGAGTTGATTCTCACTTCTCTCACTTCACGTGGCGAATACACGTCTTCCCAGTGGTGCAATGAGATAAGTGACAGGCATCTGATCCAGAGACGGTGGGTTCGAGTCCCGCGTGGGACGACTTTAGAGAAATCGTGTGGAATATTGTGTCATTTCGATTCCTTTATTATTCAAGCGTTGTACTAATCTTTCTTTCTCTTGGATTTCAGATGGCACTTAGAGGCTTTTGCATCTGAACTCTTCATTTACAGCTGTATTTATATATGTGAAACCAAACCAGGAAAGAAGAGACGTTAGGATTGAGGAGAAAACTTAAGAGATTCTTCGTGCATTCCAGTGAATTATTAATGGGATATATCGTAAGCTAAATCGGGAGAACAGACTACACATGTGCAGAATATGTTGTCATTACATTTTTTCATACTTTTACAGCGAAATGCAAATGAAAAAATTAAATTATCACGAGGAAACGAATGCACCAACTCGCCATAGATATTCTCGTTATAACATGTCACGTTAAAATACCAAGGGTTACGTTATTCTCATGATGTCTGAAAATAAATCGTGAAGGAAAACTGACAGCTCATCCAGTCAAACTGACGGATCAGCTTTATTTGTAAGGCAACTTTATGATTTTAAATTATTATTTCAGTCTTTTTGAATGGAAGTTACCAAACCGGAAGTGCGACCCATAATTAAAAACGCAGTAAGATCGTCAGCAGAGATGGAAATTAAGTTTTTTTGTTTTTTTTATTTCATTTATTTATTTTATCTCAAGTCTCAATGAAATACTGACATTTTCTCTTTCTCTCTTATATATATTTCTCTTTTTTACCTGGATGTGGCATTTGAATGATTCGTGGTCTGGCTTCCAGTTTTAGGTTTTTAGCCTGGATATCGATATACGATATATATCCCGATATTTTTTCCTCAAAGTGAGAGCAAATGTTCAGTCAAAGTCAAAGCCAAATATGACATGTCACAAGTAGTTTTATTGAAACCGGCTATTTCCGCACACACAAGTACTGTCCCCCTTTACTTAACATAAATTGTAAGAATATGACTAATAGTAAAGACTAGTACTAATAAATAAACATTAGGCCTATGCTAAAGCTATTAAATAGCAGTCCCAAACTAGTTTTTGTTAATACAATGTTGGTATGAGCCACTAGAGTCATTTAAAAATATAAAAAATAACACAAAGAAAAATAAAGTGGCATTTTGGGGTTAATATGGAAACGACAGTTACCATGGTGAATACACAATATTAACAATAACTGTTAATGAACCATGGAAACTGCTCCTGGTGAATAGAATGAAAATCATCCCTGCATTACTTTTATTTTGTGTAATTTACAACGTAACGGCGTTGCATGCTCGTAGTTTATTTTGCACTTTATATACAGTGAGGCGATACACAGCGCGCACCGCCACATTTGCGCGTGCAATTGAAGAGTGTTCGCTACGAGAACAGGATAATGGCTGACGAGACAGGACAAGAAAGTCCGTTTTTCTGAGGTGAAAGACTTTATTTCAGTGTACACTTATGTCCTCTAAAAGTGTCCGCCGTCTGTGTGTAACAGTATATTTTTATTTACCCGCCACGGTGGCCGGTAGGTGAAGCGAGTTTACCCGCCACAACACAAAATCACCCGCATTTGGCTGGTGGCGGGTGCTAATTTCCATCCCTGATCGTCAGGAATAAGGTGGATAAGATGCAGTGCTGTTTGTAACAATAATGCAACTTATTGGGACTTGTTTGTTTTCAAGGTAAGCATCAGTATTCATGAACTATGAGTTTTTTTTTTGTTAGAGAAGAGATCATTAGCTTAATTAACGAGGCACAGAGTCTGTCTTTGAGCTGTAAGATGAAGGTCACTCAGAAGCAGCTATTTTTTTTTTTATTTAAATTTGCATATTAAAATTGTTTATTGCTTTCAAGGACAAAGAGGCGGAGCCTGCCTTCAGGACAACACGCGCAAATCAAGTGAAAAGAAGAAAATGTGAAATGTGAGAAGAAGAAAAAAAAAATATCACAGTGAATATTCTCACCTTTAAAGTGATGTTGAACAGCAGACTGTCTGATTTATGCTGGATCTTCAGGAAGCTCTGTGCATTGAGCAAAGAAAAACCCTCCTACGAAACAGAAAACAGGACCACACATCATCATTATCCAGCAGAGACTCGTTTAATAGGATTATATCGGGCTGAAAACACATCGTTAAAGCGGAGCATCCTCCTCCAGTGTTTCTAATGCAGTCTGTCAATCCCACTGCAAACACACTGATCAGTTAAAGGGTTAGTTCACCCAAAAATGAACATTCTGTCAGTGATTGCTCTCCCTCATGTTGTTCCAACTCTATAAGACTTTCGTTCATCTTCGGAACACAAAGCAAGATATTTCTGATTAAATCTGAGAGCTGTCTCACTCCTCCATAGGCTTCTCTGTTAGTGAAACTTGCCGGCCCAGAAAGTTAGTAAAGATAATGTTTAAAATAGTCCAAGTGACTACAGTGGCTCAACCATAAGTTTATCAAGCGACGAGAATAATTTTAGTGCGCAAAAAACAAAACAAAAATAACGACTTTATTCAACTCTTCATTTTCTTAATTGTTCAATCTTACACCTTGCTTCACTAACAGAGAAGCCTATGGAGGAGTGATCCAGCTCTCAGATTTAATCAGAAATATCTTCATTTGTGTTCCGAAGATGAACGAAAGTCTTACGGGGTTGGAACAACATGAGGGAGAGTAATCACTGACAGAATGTTCATTTTTGTGTGAACTAACCCTTTAACATACTGTAGTTAACAACTAAAATGTTATGTTCTGGAGAAAATATGAATGTTTTTTAACAATGCAAAAGTTGCAACAACAATGCAAGGATGATGTGTGGGTGGATGCCTCTATAATTAAAAAATACTTTCTCCATTGAGACACTGAGTGCAAGGTATTTGTGCTGTTACACAAGCATGTCAGAAGAGGGCTCTACTAACAACCTCAATGCCACGACTGCCATGTTCACCAGGACACAGGCGACGTGTAACCAGGACCCACATTCATTATACAGTACAGGTCAAAAGTTTGGAAACATTACTATTTTTAATGTTTTTGAAAGAAGTTTCTTCTGCTCATCAAGCCTGCATTTATTTGATCAAAAATACAGAAAATAAAATGTAATATTGTGATTATATTATTACAATTTAAAATAATTGGTTTTCAATTTATTATACTTTCAATTATCATTTATTTCTGTGATGCAAAGCTGAATTTTCAGCATCATTAGTCTATCACATGATCCTTCAGAAATCATTCTAATATGATGATTCATTATCAAAGTTGGAAACAGTTCTGCTGCTTAATATTTTTTTCATAACCTGTGATACTTTTTTAGGATACTTGGATGAATAAAAAGTAAAAAAAAAAAAAAAGTAAAAAAAAAAAAAGCACATATTGAAATAAATCAATACTTTTATTCTGCAAGGATGTGTTAAATTGATAAAAAGTGATAGTAAAGAAGATTTATATTATTAGAAAATATTTTTCTATTTTGAATAAATGCAGTTCTTTTTAACCTTTTATCCATCAAATATATTAGGCAGCAGAACTGCTTCCAACACAATGATTTCTAAAGGATCATGTGATAGACTGGATGTCACATGTGACACTGAAGACTGGAGTAATGATGCTGACAATTCAGCTTTGCATCACAGAAATAAATTATTTTTTAAAGTATATTCAAATGGAAAACTATTATTTTAAGCTGTAATAATATTTCACAATATTACTGTTTTTTTTCTGTATTTTTGATCAAATAAACACAGCCTTGATGAGCATTAGAGACTTCTTTCAAAAATATAAAAAAACTTAATGTTTCCAAACTTTTGACCTGTACTGTAGTTCTACAACTACTACTGCTTCTACTAACAGCTCTACTAAAGTGGGTGTCGGTGAGGTTTTACAGGGACACTTTCACCTGATTTCTTGTAAAACTATGGCCTGGTTTCACAGACAGGGCTTAGATTAAGCCAGGATTAGGCCTTCGTTAAATTAGTAGCTTTTATAAACGTGCCTTAGAAAGAAAAAAAAGGTGTGCATCTTGAGGCAAAACACTGGCACTGACATACTTTTAGTATTTAAGTAGCTTTCAGTTAAGACAGCTCAAACATGCATTTTAAGCTTAAGCCTTCAGTTTGTGAAACCGGGCATAAAACTAAAATTATTTCCTTTGATTTATCATCGTGATACATGATGTAGAAAGTGCAGTGACTAAATAAATGGCACGCTTCTAAAAACCTGCAATAATTATTAAGTAGAATTTAAATGTAAAAAAAAATTTGGGGGATTTTTCCTCTATGCAAAGATGCTTAAAGATAAAATAAGATTAAATTATTATCTTTGCATGTTCTTTGCACTTTTTTTATTGTGCAGATTATGTCTAAAACAAAAAAACTACTGATTTTAAGAAACACATTTGATGGAAATGGAAAAAGTAGGGCTTTATTGCATTTGGAAACTACTTCGCAAACTTGCTGGCTGCATATCAAAGAAAAAAAAGTGGTGTTCAGATTATAGACACATATCCGTGACTGAACGCCGGTTCCTAATCTCAGAATCACCTAAAGCTTCGCTCTGGATGAGCGCGCTGCCTCGTTTGGCTCTGTTGTTCTGCATAAAAGCCTGAAATGTGACTCTTTCTCCAAATGCACCATGAGGAGCCAGAGACTATTGTGTCCACGAGTCCAAGATTGAGGCTTATTGTTGGGAGATATCCGAAGCACTCAGCCTGGCAATCCCTAAGGGACAGCGACAGGCCTGGCGGGAAGGGGATTATGCTGTTCTTTCTGCGGGTGAAAAGAAATACGGTCAAGCTCTTATGATGGGCTCAGTGGAACCTGCGCTATCCTGACCTGCACTTACAGCCTGATGGGAAGAAGAGTGTCGACGGCTTAGAGAGAGCCATTTCATAAACAGCCAACAAGCCCCTAAAAATACATTTTAATTGGTCACTGGACAGATACTGTGTGTTTTTACCTAATCTTACCAAGAGTTCTTGGCCTTGAGATACTAGCAGATGACCGGAGCCCAGAATATTCAGCTCCAGTTGGCCAGCGCTTTCACTGGACTCGAAAATCTGAAAGAAACAACAATTATAAAAGTGTTTTTATGACCAGAATATAACAAGAGATTTAAGGGTGGACTCAATTTGAGAAGGTAAGCAACAACCCAGAACACCTAGCATCCACTTAACAATGTCATAGAAATCACCCACAGGCCAAAGCACATAGAAACCATCCAAAACACCCAGCATCCACTTAACAACACCCTAGAAACCATCCAAAACACCCAGCACCCACTTAACAACGCCCTAGAAACCATCCAAAACACCCAGCACCCACTTAACAACACCCTATAAACCATCCAAAACACCCAGCACCCACTTAACAACGCCCTAGAAACCATCCAAAACACCCAGCATCCACTTAACAACGCCCTAGAAACCATCCAAAACACCCAGCATCCACTTAACAATGCCTTAGAAACCATCCAAAACCCCAGCATCCACTTAACAACGCCCTAGCAACCACCCAGCATCAATTAACAACGCCCTAGCAATAGAGCAACACACCAAACATCACTGACAAGAATGTAATACAGGCCTAGAAGTGGACAACTACACAAGCAAGCACCTTCAATGTCTTTAAACAAATCTATTTTAGAATAACTGTTTATAGTAGCACTAGTAGCGCTGTTTCTCTTACTGGCTTAAATTTGTTCAAATCTCTTTTCAACAACAACTAATGGTCCAAAACAATTTTTGCATTTTTCCCCACTCTGACGTTTTTAATGACTAATAGAATAAACATATTTCACTTATAAAACGAAATTGTCCTGGTTTCCCTTCCGTTGAAAACACAGGGCGTTGAAAGTTTAAAAAAAGGGCGGGACTTTTCTCCACGTCTCACCTTCCACACGCACTTCCTTCCTGAGGACTTTTCCTTTTCTTTGGGCAGAAATCGACCGTAGCGTCGCAGTTTCCAAACAGTTTTGGAAATTGTCGCGTCTTGCGAATGCTCTTGTGAAGGATCACTTTCCATGTTCGCGTTTACTTTTCTCCCTCGAAACTGAAGCGAGTAAAACTGATAAGCGGAGGAAGGGGCGATTGACGGTTATATTTAATAATAGCGTACTAGCAGCATACTAA
Source organism: Rutilus rutilus (assembly GCF_951802725.1). Taxonomy (NCBI): domain Eukaryota; kingdom Metazoa; phylum Chordata; class Actinopteri; order Cypriniformes; family Leuciscidae; genus Rutilus; species Rutilus rutilus. Next base: position 48,868,313 of record NC_140213.1, read on the forward strand.
CGCGCGCAATGCGCATGCGTCAGGATCCCTACTAGATATTTTCAACATCGCGTTTAATTTATATTTATATTTAATTTAATAATGTTAGTTCTTAAGTTGCTAATTCGTTAAAATTTGACATTTAAAATTTGAAAACAGGTAGCCTATAAAAAAAAGCGGTGGTTTAATTTGTATAAATCTAGGCCTATGGTCTCTGTCTGATTATTATTATTATTATAGACCTATTTTTGAGTGTGACAATGTCAGTTACATTGATAAAGCCACTCTAAATCTTGAGTTTTGTGTGTAAAAAAAGCTGTTGAATGCGAATACTGTGTATATCATGGGCAGTGTTGGGTGTAATTAATTACTTTTTCCTTGAAAAAGTAAAGTATGGGATTACTCTTAGTTTTTCTGTAATTTAATTACAGTTACTTCTGATGTAATTGCATTAAATACTGTATAGACACAGACATTCTAAAACAATAGTGACATCAAAATGTTATGTAGGCTATCTTAAAATGTGTAACCTCCCATTGCACACTTTGGTCAGTTCAAGAATAGTAATTTATGCAATTGTAAGTTATTTATTTCATAGAATTAAAAGAGCAGTTTCATGTCTATCCTTATTGTTCAAATGGTTGAGGTTGATATGAGATTTAGAAAGTAATAAGTAATCCAATCATTTTTAGAAAGAGTAATAATTACACTGTTGAAGATTAACTTTTTTAGAGTAACTTACTAAACACTGGTGGTCTCCGTCACACACACACACTCACCGACACACACACACATACACAAGTACACACACATACACAAACTGCATATTTTATCCCCTTACACTAACCCTAAATACACACTTACACACACACATGTACATGTTTAGCCTACTTATCCTTTACTTCTCCTGTACAAACTGTACTTACACTAACCCAACCCCTAAAACTATCCCCCCCCCCCCCCCCCACACACACACACACACACACACATTAACCCGACCCCTAAACCTACCCATCAGACAAAACTTTCTGCATTTTTACAAAACAAAACTTTAATTACTTTATTTTTATACCAGATTTACAAATGAGGACATCCCTAAAGGGAGTTTTTTGGAGATTTTGTCAGGTTTTGGTCACTTCAACAAATTTGTCCGCAAAATATAGATCACACACACACACACACACACACACACTCTCTCTCTCTCTCTCTCTCTCTCTCTCTCTCTCTCTCTCTCTCTCTCTCTCTCTCACACACACACACACACACACACACTCACATACACACGCTCTCTCTCTCTCACACACACACACACTCACATACACACGCTCTCTCTCTCTCACACACACACACACACACTCTCTCTCTCTCACACACAGACACACACACTCTCTCTCTCTCTCACACACACACACACACTCTCACTCACTCACTGACACACGCACACACACACACACTCACTTACACGCACACACTCAAACACACACATACGCTCTCACACACACACACTCACTCAAATAAAAATAATAATCAGACAATGTCATTTGCATTGATAAAGCCGCCCTAAATGTAAAGTTCCCGTGAGACGCGAGGATCGGCTGTATCGTGAGTGAGTTCTCCAGTGTCGGGCACCTGACACTGAGTGGGTGGGCTGAGCTCTCGCTTCTATGGCAACCCGACAGATCAGCATCACCATATGCACCATATTCACCATATTCAAGCGAGCAGAGGACTCGGGACGGCGGAGATAGTGTCCGGCTGATCATGTGGGTTACGGGATCTCGGGTGTTTGCTTGTGCATGTGATTGACAGCTGACGGGGATCCTGAGGGTCCGTGACCTCCGCGTGCGCTCCTCACACGTCATTCAGTCCTCAGACTTTACGTGCGCACAGCGACACACTCAGTGCCTTGAAGCCGGAGACCTGGATCTGGCGAATTTGGGAAGCCTAATGGCAGGTGACAGGTGACCCTTCAGACTATTCGGGATCTGTTGCAAAGGGGTTTATGTAGCAAACCGGATTAATTTGTCATTTAATTGTTCGCGCACTCGCTTCAATGTCATAATGGACAGGTTGCATTCGTCCATGCGTAAAAGGCTGTATAGTTTGCCACCGCACATCGGGCAGAAAGCGTCTATAATGGGTGATGCTGAAGACTCTGATAAAGACACCCGGAGGAAGAGCATCCGAATGAAACCCATGCCGTCCGGGGAGAGTAAAAGCGGGGAGTCCGTGATCATGGAGACGGACATCGGGAGACCCGTGAAGACCAGCTCCAACGGGGATTGCAGGAGGTTCCGAGGTAGTCTTTCGTCAATCACTAGTAGGCACGTCCAAGACTCGGATTTAGCGGAGGAAAGGCTTCTGATCACGGAGACTGAAGTCAGCCCGAGCGAGGAGAGCCCACCGGGAGCCGCGGAGCCCGGAGCGCAAGGCGGAGACGGAGAAGATTCCTCCGGTGCGAGTCAACAGCATCACGGGCTCCCGGAGCATCAGCAGCCTGGCTTTATAAAGCTGGAGGGCATCGAGGAGATCCTCCCGGACGACGAGAGGTATTATCAAGCGGGCTTCATGCACAGGCAGTTCGGCGCGATGTTGCAGCCCGGGGTCAACAAGTTTTCCTTGAGGATGTTTGGGAGCGAGAAGGCGGTGGAACGGGAGCAGGAACGGGTCAAATCCGCGGGATTCTGGATTATTCACCCTTACAGTGATTTCAGGTAACAGGTTCTGTGACCCTCTAGTCTGAAACACTGCTCACTTTACATGTGGATCAATCATGCATGGGGAAAATAATGGAATTATTAAGTAAAATAGCATATCAAATAGAGTATTTGAAATGCATGGTATCTTAATTATGTTGAAGAAGAAGAAAAATTAAAGGCTTTAAAGAGAGAAGGATGATTGATGCACTTTTGTCATGATTAATCTTTTCAAGTATCTAAATTAGTGCTGTCAAATCGATTAATCACGATTAATCGCATCTGAGATAAAAGTTTGTTTATATAATATATGTGTGTATATATAATATTTATATATGTATATATGTGTGTATATATACATATATTTATAATATAATATGTTTAATACATAATAATAATATAATATACACACACATATTATATAAACAAAACCTTTTATCTCAGATGCGATTAATCGTGATTAATCGATTTGACAGCACTGTCTAAATATAAAGGTGCATCAATGTTATTTTTATATTTATATATTTTTAATGGTTATAGTTTTATTTGCGCTATGCATATTTAACTCAGATATCATAAAGCGTATGCTGCATGCATGCATTCAAAAAAGAAGAAAAACATTTAAGTTTTGTTTATATTTTTTCTTCTTCTTCTTCTTCTTCCAAATGTGTTTTTACAGCCATTTTGCAACATACCAAAGCCCAAGCTCTCCCAGCTGACAGCAGAAGTGCATTAACTGCTTGAATTTTATATGAAATCCAGACTCTCTCTCTTTATTCATTAAGATGTGTCCTTGGGGATGACATTGAGTCTATACAGATTTGATATGTTCCTGCCTGTTAATAACACACACCGGTTTGCCTCAGGCTTCATTTGTCATGACATGAGTGAACACAGAAACAGATTCACGCTGTAGTCATGATGACACCCTTCAGAAGAAGCAAACATTAGTCGTTTCAGGCAGACAGATAATTATTATACCGTGTGTTTAGCATTCACAAGCCGTTGAAATGGGCTAAATGCATGTGCACAAACGCTGTCTGGCTTCGGTGTCTGTGATTGGGTTGAATTTACACACTGTTTTCATTCATGAATGTGAATAAGAGTGCAGGAACAGCTAACCCAACCCCTCCGGAGACACGACTGCTGTTCGCCTTGTTTACCTATTGATCCCGAGAAGATGCTTTTATTCTGCTCGACATTATGAGATTGCAGCGCTGTTCCTGGAGGATATTAAAGGCAGTGTGGGAATACACTGATGTAATATTGAGGTTGATACGTGTTCGTGTGTGTGTGTGTCGGTGCTGAGAGAGGAAGTTATTCTTTTCTTTTGTTGTCATCAGCTCTTTGTTTTATAATTGAATGTTGTGCATGAGACGTTGCATTTTGGTCACTGAGATGATCTCTCATTCCAGAGTTTCTTGATCCCTAAATAATCCAAGAGATTGTTTTAAAGGAATACATCCCCAGAAAATGAAAGTTTTGTCAATATTTACTCTCCATTATGCTTTCTTCTTCTTCTTCTTCTTTTAAGAAGGCAAGGCAAATTCATTTATATAGCACATTTCATACACTAATTCAAAGTGCTTTACACAGAAATGAATTAAAATAGTTACAAAATTAAACGAGCAAGGAAAATTAAAACAGTTATAAAAGGAATTAAAAGAGATATAAAGATGATACATAGATAAACTTCTCATCTGGCAAAACAGAAGAACATCTCCTCAGCTTATTAGGTATTATATAGATAATATTATGATCTATAGGCTATATTATCTGTATAATATTAGATCATATTCCTGTCCTCAGAAGCTATGGCATCTCATTTGTTTGCTTTAGTCACTTATTAGACGAACCATCACTGTTTTGGCATCAATCAATGACCTCAAAGCTCAGGTTTTGAATCTTGAATGAGATTTTCAGAGCTTCGTTGGATCTTCCACAGAAAAACAATATCAGCATGAGAGCATATTTTTCATTTTTGCCTATACTATTCCTTTAAGCACACTGAATTACAGATCTCTGGTGTTCTCCACATTGTTGCTGTGGCACAGATAATAGTGTCGTCGCTTCTCTCCCTCTGAACACAATAGGCTGAGTTTACAGGCCTGAATACACCTCTGTAATTACCACAGCAAGGTCACACATTGTTACGCAAGATAAAGGCCACACTGTATTATTCAGACTGAGACTTGGATATTTCACTGACCCGTATTCATTCGCCCTAAACCTATGCCTAACTTTTAAGTCAGCATCCTCTTATAGAAGAGACTTTGGAAGCAGTTCTGTGTGACGTGATGATGTGTTTAATATTTAAAGTCGGCGTGAAGCGGAAGTTGCGAGGAAGTTGTGTCGTATATCCGAGTGAAACGCTCCTGGAAGAAGAGCAAATGTGGGCGGGGCTTGATTTTGTCCATGTGGAATTGATTGGATGGTTGTGGTTTGCTATTGGCTGATCTCATGTGAGTGACAGGTTGCCCCGCCCACATCATCAGAGAAGAGAAGAGATGCTGCTGCAGTTATTCTGATTCAAGATTACCAGGAACATGAATTTAATATAAAATATTAATGTGCACCGATAAATCATTTAAAATAAACACTGCGTAAGATTTTGATTTCATGCTGACTGTAATATAGTTTATTTATTTTGTTTGTTTATTGATTTCATGCACTCAAAGCTGCTTGACACGAAAAATCATTAAAATTGGCATGAGAAATAAAAATATAACTATAAAAAGTATGGAATTAAATTTGAAAATATGTTCAAAAGTCAAGTCACCTTTATTTATATAGCGCTTTTTATAATACAGATTGTATATATAACAGGAAAATAATGCAATAAAGTTTGTTTCTGCTGTACAGCAGATCTAGAAGAAAATAACGTCACAATCCAGCTTAAGTAAATTCAGTTATGGTTAATTTCTGTTGTAAAAAAAGTTATTAATTTAGTTCATTTATTTATATATATATATATCCGCTCTGGAGAAAACCGTGATGTCGTCGTCCAGCTCAGTTCAGTTCTCATATAATGCTGTCAATGCAGACAGATCAATAATATTGCTGAATATTAAATGTCCTCAACTAAACAAGCCAAAGGCCAAAGGCGACAGTGGCAAGAATATAAAAAGATATTAGAAGAAAAGCTAAAAGAATTACATTTAGTAGTAAATCAAATATATTTTCAAGCAATTTCACACAAGCAAGAATGATCTTTTACTTTTACTGAATGAATATCACCACTTGTTGAACTATTACACAATTATATAGTCACTATTTTTTCACTGAGTTTGTCACAGTGCATTCTGGGATTGCCTTATCTGTGTGTGGTTTGATCAAACCAGTGTAAGAATTTAAATGGGAAGGTTTAAATAAAGTTAGATTGTACGCGAGATATCGCGAGCGTAAGGGAAACGGGGAAGAGAGAGAGAAGGATGTAATCGGGTGGAACGAGGCAGGGTTACAGTTAAAGGACTGTCGATATAAACACTGAGTTCTTCATGAGCACTGACTCCTCTATCCGGTGGACACATCACCGGATAGAGGGATAATAACCCATGCATACTCTAAGGCCCACAAATCCGACTATTACAATAAGCTTGCATTTTAGACAGCTTTCGTGCGGCCACTTTCGTCACCTAAAAATGCTTTCTAGGTAGGCAGCTCATACACTCAAAACATGAATTTTTGCCTCTTGTTAAATTTAATTAATTAAAATAAGCAAAAGTAACACAATTGTTTAATATTTTGTCACAACTTAATTTAATTGTGTTCAATCAACCTAATATATTTAAAACTGAAGTTTACTTACGTAATATGTGTGAAAACTACATGAATCATTTTTGTTGACAACTAACTGGGCAGTGGATCTGTAGTTCCCAGCATGCTTTGCAAGGGACTGCATTAGGAGGGCAAATTTAGGGATTAAAGTGTTATTTTATGTGTTTTTCTGTAAATGGAAAGATGTTAATGTTAGTGTTTAATATTCAGTTATGTTAGGAACTTAGAGGACTTTCTGTAATGTTTTTGAATTTTGTGGTTATAGCATTATGCAGAAACCTCTTTCGCTGACCTGCATAAGTAATATTCAGTATTACTCTGTAAAAGGTGGTTTTAATTGAATTGAACACTAGTAGCTTCTAGCGTTGGAAATAACTGTAGAGTCAAATTAGCTAAAATTATAATGTTGGCGATTTTAGGCAGTGTAAAGATTAAATGTAGTCAACCTGACCAAACTTTATCTAGCAGGAATGACTAAATGAATTTAAGTTCATACAACAAGATTACAACAAATCATTTCAAACAAATTAGAATTTGTTGGAGAAATGTAATTCATTTTCGTGGAAAAGTTTTCCTTAATTTAATCAAGTTTGTTCGACAGCTTTTTTTTTTTAATGTAGGTTTTGGAACAAAGTAAAGTCCCCCTCATTCCTTACACAAAATCCTCTTGTTTAGCGTGTCATCCGCCATATATTTATCTTGTCATGCTCTTAAAGTACTTGCAATGCTCACTTTGAAAAGGCTTTGGAAAAAGACAAATAAAAGAAGGTTAGCATCAGAGGTGGCTTATGTCTGCTGTTGCGTAATGGGAAATGTAATTAGTGTTATAAGGTATGCATAAAAAACATCCCCCGTTGTAGCTGCATTTAAACCCCGGTGACTCTGTGATTATGGAAACTACAATTAAAATCCTCCATGTCTCCATCCATCCGTATGCACAGATTTATCCGTATCACTGTAATTCAGTCATTCGACTGATGCCTTCACCCCTTCCACAGGTCACACGCTGCAGATTCAGTGATCAGCGCAGATCAGACGCTCATCAGCGCTAATGAGCGAGATCCGCTTCTGCACACTTCATAAAAGGACAGTGACCGCCGTTATTAAAAGGTCAAGCAGTGGTGCATCTAAAAGCAAGCTCGATCTACACAACGTTCGGCTGGATTTTGCTGTCGCAAAAGGTCTACGAGAACAATACAGATGCTAGGTTAGAGTGAGAAGACGTGATCTGAGACGTTGCAATATTTCCAAACCTGTTTGATACGGCATGTGATGTTGAATGTGCAATGCAGTGACATTTTGCATTGGTCGAACTAATCCAGCCAATCACAGTGCAGATGGTAGAAACGGGAAAAATCTCGTGATCACTTGCGTAAAATTCTCGGGAGCACGAGCATGTCTGGGTCTCGTTTATTTATTTCAATTATGAAGGTAAATAAAAATTGCATTGAAGAAAATGATGCAAAAACATTATTTACATTTAAATTGTAGGTATTTTACATTATTTTAAGGTGTTCTGATGCCAACTTGGCATTTGAATTAAAAAAATCACTGAATTCGTTTTTTTTTTATGTAATACAGTCAAAATATTGTATCATGGTAATATGAATATAATGAGATATACCATTCACAATAATGAGAATCACACTTCAATAATGATTTTTTTTTTTTTACGAAAAGTGCTTAATTTTCATGAAAATAATCTTATAGTATAAATTGCATAATTTTCTTAATGCAAAATATGATTTATTATCCTTATTTGTGGTGAAATGTGAAATGGACCTGTTTTTGTGGGATTCCCCTCACCTCAGAGCAATGCAAAGGCAATACTTTACATTGCTGTGCCTTTTTTGCATGTTAATATAATTATTTTCAATAGCAGTAATGTTGTGTAATTACCTGCAGTTCCACAAAATAATTCTATATTAAGTGCATGTTGCTCATTAGTATTTCTCCACGCTGTAACGGACACTGTAATGCGTGACTGTGTTGCACGGGCCACATCTGCAGTATAGCACATGTTATTTGCTGGTGTTGCTGGCAGAAAAGAATGATGTCATGACAGATCGGACAAAGCCTAAATGCTTTTATACTGTGATTTAAAACACAGGAAGTTCCATAATGGAGATCAGAGGAAGGAAGGAAGAGCTTGTGTGATATTGAGACGTTGCTGTAGGCAATGTGCTCGTCACTTCAGGCTTCAGGCGTATTGTATAATATGATTTGTGCAGGACAAGAGAGACTGAGTGCATGTTTTCAGAGAGCAAATAAGGATTAAAAAGGAACCATAATTAAATCAATAGTCTCATTTCCAACTGTAAAGTATTTTCTTATCTTGTGTTTATTTTATCCAGCCTTTATAATGGGGAGGAACGGCTCGGTTAATGGGGAAAGCAAAACATTTGTGAGAAAACGCAAAAGCATTGACCTATAATTCTCCCTCCCATTTCAGAATTTTTTCCATGACCATGTCCCTTTAGGGTCTCTGTAAAAAAATTATAAATAAAACAAAATAAGTAGAAGTATTACTATTGTAATATTTCACAGTACAATAAAAAAAAAATATTTTCGAAATATTTATTATATTATATATATATATCAATTTTAAAATTACAAGACTAATGTTTATGGCTGTCTTAAAGGTGCAGTAATTGATTCCTGAGAAACGATGTTGAACACTTGTAGCCAATCAGCAGTAGGGGGCGTGTCCACTCATGATGGGGGAGGAGAGAGAGTGAGCCAATCAGCAGTAGGGCGCGTGTCCACTCATGATCAGGGATTAGAGAGAGTGAGCCAATCAGCAGTAGGGGGTGTGTGCACTCATGATGGGGGAGGAGATAGTGAGCCAGTCAGCAGTAGGGGGCGTGTCCACTCATGATGGGGGAGGAGAGAGAGTGAGCCAATCAGCAGTAGGGCGCGTGTCCACTCATGATCAGGGATTAGAGAGAGTAAGCCAATCAGCAGTAGGGGGCGTGTCCACTCATGATGAGAGAGGACAGAGAGTGAGCCAATCAGCAGTAGGGCGCGTGTCCACTCATGATCAGGGATTAGAGAGAGTGAGCCAATCAGCAGTAGTGGGTGTGTCCACTCATGATGGGGCAGGAGAGAGAGTGAGCCTGTCAGCAGTAGGGGGCGTGTCCACTCATGATGGGGGAGGAGATAGTGAGCCAATCAGCAGTAGGGGGCGTGTCCACTCATGATGGGGCAGGAGAGAGAGTGAGCCTATCAGCAGTAGGGGGCGTGTCCACTCATGATGGAGGAGGAGAGAGAGTGAGCCAGAGGGAGATTTAACTGTAGAAAGAGTGATGGCTGTGAGACATTACAAAAGAGAAAAGGTCAGAGGAAAATCACTGGAAAAACAAGGGCTATGATCAGGCAAGAGCTTTAGGACCCGAGTTAATATTAGAAAAGCTTTCCAGCGCTGGAGAGACCCATGCGGGAAGGCCTGAAAATGGACGCCGAGGTTGCCTTGTTTCTGCTCCATACGTGAGTAACATTAGATTAGCTGTGTTTGTGATGTTAGCTTTAGTAACAGGACAGTTTTAAGTGTCATTGTTTGTCTGGAGCTTCTGGCGACTAACAACAAACTCCTGCTTGTGTAAACTCTTGTGTACTATATGTTAATTTTATTTCTTCCTTGTCGTTCGTTCGTCACCTTCGCTTTCTTTTTCGTGAAGTATAAGCTACAGCTATGATAAAGAGACATCCAGTCTTGCATTGAGTGTTTGTGCATTTAGGGGCGGAGCAATGAAGGAGGGGCGTTTGTTTGGACCAATCACAATATCAACAGTGTTTCTCCAAAATCACGTACTGCACCTTTTCAAGCGTTAAACCATCAAGCTTTTATTTTGACCGAAAACCGCATGTTGATGTTCTGCACGTGTTGCGTTCCCAAATGCACGTTAAAGTGCGTAAAGGGTTGTTTTTTAACCGATTGAACACAAAAGAAGATATTTTGAAGAATGTTTTTGGACACTGAGACATTCTTTAAAATATCTTCTTTAGCCGTCACCCTCATTTTTGCATGAAATATCAGAGTTTTAACAGTGCAGTCTTGAAGAGAAAGAGCGTGTTTTTGCACTAACGATGCCGTTAATCCATCACAGTCTGCGGTGGACAGGAGGAATCATTAGGGGTTCATTTGGTCTGATCAATTAATTCCACCTCTGTTGCTCATCTCTTTACATTTGTCTCTCTTTCTCACACACAAACTTCTCTTTCCATCTTTTTATTCATCCTGCATAACCAGCCGCACATCTCCCAAAAGGGACGTACCTTCGCAGAAAATAAGAAAGAAATCATCTCTCGCTGGTTTATTCTCTCTCTCTCTCTCTCTCTCTCTCTCTCTCTCTCTCTCTCTCTCTCTCTCTCTCTCTTCTCTTTCTTCAGATCTAGTTGAATTTATTAAAGCAAAGTGGAGCAGCTTTAGAATACAGAATTCACATTAGAGTTTGATGTTTTCTTCAGGTACAGACAGAGAGAGACAGTGATTCTTTCCAGATGAAATGTTCTTTTGTTGCACGTGCTCCACGTTTTCTTCATCCGCTTGGTTTTATTCCGGCGGAAACATCTGCGCTGAGGTAATTGTGTGTGATGCTGTACAGTAAGAGTCGTGTCAAAGAGAGCGAGCTGTTTTCTGATGTCTGATGTGTAACGCAGACGTAATAAGCGCTTACTGTACAGATCTTGTGATAACGATGTCTAATGGCATTAGGGACGAATCACAGGCATATTCTCGTTTTCACTCACTCGTTTTCTTCCAGTGTGGCTGGTTTGCTTTCTTTGCTTCTTCCTGTGAAGTGTAAGAGTATGATGACCGTAATTATAAACATTAGATCTCTTTCTGCCTTTGGGAAGTTCCTAATATTGAATTATGGGAAGTGATTTTCCCCAATCATTTAGGCTGTGTGAGTTCAAAGTCAACATGAAATCAATTTACCAATTTTTTTTTTTTTTTGTATTTCTTAAAGGTGCATTGCGCAAGTCTCTGAGTTTTTGCAGGGACTATGCCCCCTTCTGGCGACACGCGAAACTGCAACCAGAGTTGTGCACGCGGTTACGTGGAGTTTGCGTTGGGGTTTGGGATGAACTAGAAGCCGGTCTCTTTGAATCCTTCTTCTACTTTTGCAAAAGTCGCTTGAGTTGTCTTCGCTGATGCGGATAATGGCGGCGAATACACAAACCTGCCAGACATAACCAGGTGAGCGTGAACGCGCATGACGTCACGCCCAGTCGATTCCGACCCGAATCCCTCTTATTTATTTTACTGTACAGGATTATAGAGGCAATCGCAGTGATCATAGAAGGGCTCATTCAGCCCATCAGGAAATTGTTTAAGCATGTATGGGTTAGAAAAACGGGTATTTTTAACATGAAAAGTTGCTTAATGCACCTTTAATGCATGTTGTGTATTTTGAACATGTTGTGAACATCTTATCAGTGCACGTTGTGTCCTAAAAAAATCTTCGTCTTATCAATCTTTCATTGACTTGCTCAACCTTGGAAATAACTTTTCCTTTTCGTTGGCCGGGGGTTTCAAAGTTTTCGAATAATATTTTATTATAGACCCTCAAATCTTCTATTGTTTCTAAAATGTATCAGCTATATATTTTTATAGATAAATATGTGTTTTTACTTTTATGTGCTTTCATATACAAATACATGTATTTTCTTCCCACCATTAGTCCTGAAGAGAAACATAAAACAATGTCAATCAATACAATAATTGTGATCGATCTCATGATTTCCCCCCCAGTCTTTAAAAAGCAGAATGAAATTATAATGATGTCAAATTTGGTCAATTCAATTATTATTATTTATACTATTTCTGGCCATCATGTCTTGATATCTGATATTTATATCCCACTTTTAACCATTTTATCAATTCTGATGGATAAAATCAAGTCCTTTTCATTATTTGTGTAATTATTTTTTTTGGTCTGTGTTGAATATCCTTTTACACCAAATGGGTTACGAATTTAATTTAATTTCATGGAGGACATTGATGCAGTCGTTTTTTTTATATAATCCATGCATAAAATTTAGGTTGACTGCCGATTAAACACAGAACTAATACGGTGGAGTTTCTGTGCGAGGAGTGAGATTCTAGTTGAATTCGTTTAGGACGGGAGTGATTGGTCTAGGAGCTGAACGGTTCCAGTGGATGATCATGTACAGTACACACACTCTCACACACACACACACACACACTCGACTCCCAGCTCAAATGACAGAGTCTGATCCCTCTCCCCAGGTTTTGATTGCACTTGATTGTTGGCTGCGTTTCTCTATTGATTTGTTTGGGTCTTGCGGGTTTGTGATCGTGTCTCTCACACACCTGATTTATTTGCGAATGATGCGAGACCAGCGCCGTAAACCTGCTCTCACACACACACACACACACACACACACACATATCAGGGGACATTAGAGAATATCAGCTTATTACACGGCTACAGGGTGCAGTTGATTTCTCATTTACATACGACCAACTTGATTTGAATAACACCTACTCAATATTCATCAGCCCTGATGAACGACAGCGTCGCTGTGTTGACATGCAGAAGTTAGCCAATCACTGAGGCTGTTTACTCACAATCGCTTTCAGTGCATGAAAGAAACTGTGTTCCAGTTCTCTAGGAACATCCTTTTTCTTTTTTCTGTTCTGTTTATCCTTTGCTTCCTTTTTTCTCTTCTACTTCTTTTTCTTCTATCAGTTTCTTCTGCTTCTTAACCTTCATCTTGTTCGTTGCACCTTTTCTTTTTCTGTTTTGTCTGCTTCTTTCTCTACTACTGCTTCTGTTCTTCTTATTTTCTCCTCTTCTTCATCTGCTTCTTTTTCTTCTTCCTTGTCCTTGTTGTTTTTCTTCTTCTTCTTCACCTTCTCTGTCTTCTTCTATTACATCTGCGATCTACTAGTGATGGGAAGTTCGGATCATTTTACTGACTCTCTTGTTCGATCTCGTTCATCAAAATGAACGAATCTTTTTTCGAGTCATTTCGTTCATTTAAGGGGCTTTAAACGTTATACTTTTAACAGGCAAATTCCCCGAACACATCCACCTTACGCAATCTTGATCATATTCTGAATTAAGAAATCATTATAATGCAGTCAAACATAAATAATTACTTTACCTTCCGAGTCTTTGGTTCATCTGTCACGTGATGGATCGTTCATGAACGACTCATCACTACAATCTACCTGAAGTTCACCAAACTCATCATGATGTGTGTGTGGTTGACAATTTTTATTTTGTTATATTCCAATTCCACTTGGCTTATACAAATGCATAACACTTACATTTGGGTCATTGCTTCTACTTCATATTATGCTGTAAAAATAAAAGGAGTTAGTTCTTAAATGTCACTGAGATGCTGCATCTTTAATGAAACAAAAAGTACAACAAAAGCAAAACTTCTGAGAAGAAGCACTGAAAGAGTGACCGACTGCCCCTCCTCGTGCTCTAATTCTGGGAAGGTAAAGTGGGAATTATTGAGTGTCCTGGATGGACTGAAAGTGGGGTAATCAAAAAGGCCACCACTATCAGGAGCACGTTGCACAGCGGATTATTACAACACAATTTATTTAATGGAGGGATAGGGACGCGGCTCTGATGGGACGATAAGAGACAGAGGGATGGAGCCGCAGAGTGATTGAAATAATGCCGTGACCTAGGCTCGCTTACAGAGAGGTCACCGAACGGGACACACGCCAACACCACTCGCCTGCAAAGGCTTTTGTGTTTGCGTGTGTTGCTGAGCAGTTTTGCAGAACAAGAGTTGCAATAGTGTTTTCTTCGCATTTCCGAGTGAAACTGCTTCTGGAACAAGAACAAATGCTTGATTTTGTCTGTAGGGAATTGATTGGATGGTTGTGGTTTGCTATTGGCTGATCTCATGTGATTGACAGGTTGCCCCGCCCACGTCATCAGAGAAGAGATGCTGCGAGAGAAACTTATTCTGATTCAAGATTATTAAAACAATAATGATGTGCGCCGATAAATCATTTCTAATAAATACTGTAATATTCCATTAAAAAAAAAACAAGAATTGTCCATTTTGATTTCATGGTGACTTTAAAGTTGATATGTGTCATTTTATCAACATTAAAATACTTTCATGTGTTCCAACATAATTCAGATTATTAAAGTCCCCCTGTGGTGAAAATCCAGCTTTTAATGTCTATGTGGTGTTTTTAATATGCTTTGTGTAAATTCATAAGTCGACACCATTGCTGAGTATTTCCTCCTTAAAACTGCAGTGAACCAAAGACAGTCTCAAAAACACGCTTTGAAATCGCTGGTGTTTCTGACGTCACAAACTACCTTGTAACCAATCAGATCAACGTGTGATCATCAACCAGTGGATCTCTGAGCTGAGTGAGTGGGTGGAGGCGGAGCTCATTTGCATATTCATAGAACCGCGCATACTAAATGAGGCAAGGGTGTCGAGTTACATTCAAGATATTTTAAGGCATGAGGAATTTTTTTACAAGGAAAAAAAGTTTCAATATGTAATTTTGGTGATTAAAGATGAGTTTTAAGGGATAAAATGATTGACTACAGGGGGTCTTTAATACAATTATTAGTCACTGACTGTATATTTGATTTCCCTGAGATATGTAAATGATGTGACATGTCAACATCTGACTCAGCCAATGGGTGAGCTCTGGGTGGGACTAACTCTTTGTTTAGCCAATGATAAACAGGGGGCGTGGCCATGGGAGTGTTTGGCAAAAAGCTAATTAAAAACAATCATTGTTTTTTCAAAGTTTGTTGCTGTGATTGGTGTGGAAATTACACAGCTTTTCAGCTTTATTTCTATTAACAAAAAAAGATGATTTGTTTTACCGAACAATAACAAGACTAGTGTAATGCTTCGTGAGGTTTGATGTGAGCGTAACAGAGTCTCTCCAAAGACGCAGCGTTTGTGTTTTTCTTTTCAGTGTGTGGCTGAACACATTATTTTTCATCTTTCTCTTCAAATCTAGTTCTACACAACACCAATTTACAGCCTCGGCAAGAGGACACACTGTATTGGAGGTGTCAGTGTTTCTGAAAGAACAAAACGCTTCCAGGATCAGTTCCTCATATCTGTTACATGCTTCATTTCTTGCTGATAGATTCAACCGATTTGTATTTTGACCAAGCAGAATTGGCTGCAAACATTTCGTGGTTTGTGTGTTCAAATTGAAAGGATTGACAATGTCTTTCAGGTTTTCTGGAATGCAATTTTATCATTTACCTCAAAAGCATCCGTTAAACGCCTGGACAGACACCTAGAATAGTATTAACTAACATTATGAAGCATTACTTTGGTTTAATGGGATAAATCATCCAAAATTATGATTCTGTCTTCATTTATTCACTCTTATGTTGTTTCAAATGTCTCTGCCTGTATGACATGATGGGCCCTATCTTGCACCAGCGCAATTGACTTTGTACAGCGACGCATGTCTCATTCCTATTTTGCACCCGCGCACAGCGGACTTTTCCCTCCACAGACGCACGTCGGTAAACTAGGGAATGAACTTGCGCTCCCGGGGGCGGTTCAGCGAAAAGAGGAGGCGTGTTCCAGCGCAAACGTTCCCTGGTGCTATTTTGCAGTTTCAGAAAACAATTCCTCCACAGACCAGGAGAAACCTCGTCTAAAGTCAGCGGCGCGTTATTCAGATGCTATTTTAAGGGCGCATGCTTGGCCATAATGTAGCGTGTGCACAACACGCACACACTTTGCTTCTCTCATCTACACAGAAGCAGCAGTTTTCATTTTTAGAAAACCATACATTATTACAAGGACAAATATTCCACACGAGGGAAATCATTGTGGTGTCCATGAAGATGTGAAAAAATAGGCATAAATCTAGCTTACACATTTACCCAAATGATCATACGCCTGTTTAACCGAAGCTAATCTGTGTGTGTTTCTCCATCCCCAATGTCACTTCTCTGTGTTTTACGGCCCTGACGAGAACGTCGGTCTCCTCGGCTGTGAACCGCTCCTGGCGTGCGTCTGGCAAATCCGCCGTTATAATAGCAATCCGCCATGGAACAAGCGCGCCTGCTCTTAAAGGGAATGTGAGATGACGCTCTGATTGGTTTATTTCACGTTACGCCCAAACCACACCTATGAGTAATGAAGCGACTTCAGACCAACACATTTTAGATTTGCGTCGCAAAGATCCGCCCACAAAGTTACTTGCGTTTCGCGCTTGATACTTGCGTTTCAGATCGTTAAAATAGGGCCCCACAGGTCAGCCAATATCAAAACGAGCTGTTTGTGGAGCTTGGTTAAAAGCTGCTTTGTTTATAATGAGGAGGACGCTTTAAGCTATGAGACTCGCAGGATGTTTTAATAGTACAGAGATTGAGGCAAATTTGATTTCTCATGTCATGACCCCCTTTAAAGGGGTTTTATCAAAGGGTCCATGTCATTTTCTTCAAAACCCCAGAGATAAAAACTGCCTGCACTCAGGTCTGTTGACAAACATTCATATGGAAATCACAAGAGTCGGTCATTTATTTGTCATTTGCAGTGCTTTGGAGACTGTTTGCTTAAAGGCTCAATAGAAAGATGATTGACAGCCACTCTTAAAGTTGAGACATGAGCAGATAAGACGGCTAAGCGGCGTCTGTCTCTCTCACTCAGTCACTTGCAGCCAGAATCAACCACACACTGTACTAATAATAAAGTGTAAGTGTGTGTGTGTGGGGGGGGGGGGGGTGTGTGTAGGTCATGTGGAAGGGTAAGTGCTGGAAGTTGCTGGATCTTCTGTGTATTTCAGACTCGCTTAAGAGCCGCGGATGACAAGACAGTAGCAAGATGGATCTGACACACATGTACAAACACACACACACACACACACACACACACGTGTCTCAGTGGAATGTGCCATTTTTACTTTGCAGTATGAAATTAAATATTTTCCAGTTCTGTATTTGTCATTTAGGTAAATTCTGTCATGCATATCAAGAGTTCAGTCACCAGTTCATTTAACACTTCAGTCAAGCACTGATGCAATCAGAATATACTGTAGGTGGCATCACTTACACACACCCTACAGATGATCACTTACACACACCCTACAGATGATCACTTACACACACCCTACAGATGATCACTTACACACACCCTACAGATGATCACTTACACACACCCTAGAGATGATCACTTACACACACCCTACAGATGATCACTTACACACACCCTACAGATGATCACTTACACACACCCTAGAGATGATCACTTACACACACCCTACAGATGATCACTTACACACACCCTACAGATGATCACTTACACACACCCTACAGATGATCACTTACACACACCCTAGAGATGATCACTTACACACACCCTACAGATGATCACTTACACACACCCTAGTGATGATCACTTACACACACCCTAGAGATGATCACTTACACACACCCTACAGATGATCACTTACACACACCCTACAGATGATCACTTACACACACCCTACAGATGATCACTTACACACACCCTACAGATGATCACTTACACACACCCTACAGATGATCACTTACACACACCCTAGAGATGATCACTTACACACACCCTACAGATGATCACTTACACACACCCTAGTGATGAT
>NC_140213.1:48893881-48928881 GCF_951802725.1 Rutilus rutilus
ATTTAAAATTACAATTAAAATTGTCTATAATTTTGCACATTCACATGTTTAAAAAGCAGTGGTGGAGGTTATGCAGACGTGTTATTTTAGTAGTATTTGCTTTAAATATTGTACTATTTTAGAATTGTTATGTGGTTTTGTCTTTTTTTTTTTTTTACATATATCTATTTACCTCAAATTTTATTTTATTTCAGTTAGTAATTATAGTACTGAAACTTAAACATATTTATTTCTGTTCATTATTTCTTTCATTTAAGTTTTTCATCTGTTGTTTTATTTCATTTCAGCTTTATCAAAAATGATTTTTAATAGTTTGTATTAATTTGATATAACAATAACAACACTGTTACACTGCGTATGCGATTAATCTTTATTTTAATCATTATTTATTGCGATTTGAATTATTGCAGTTCTTCATCATATATAATGTCAGAATCAATATTTGTTGTTTCTTCTATGTGAAATAAGAGTATTATATTATTTTATATAGTTAATATATTAGTATATTGAGTTCATATTGAGATCTCTGACGTTTGTTTGCACTTTTCAATTTTGTATATTGGCAAATATGAGCATAGTTTGAGACATCTGGGGGGTTTTTAATCTCATCTAAGAGAAACAGTTTTATGATGTTTTTGAACTACAGATTGTTTGTATGTTCACTGTTATATCACAGACGAGTCAAGTCACGTTCATTTCAATAGCGCTTTATGCAAACATCTTCACGATAATAAACAGGAAAACAACAGTATTTATGTTGCAAAAGTTCTTCACCGATACAGTTTCAGCTGTAAAACATAGTAATGAATCCACGCATCCCAGATGTGGGCCAGATGTGGGCCAGATATGGGATAGATGTGGGCCGGATGTGGGCCGGATGTGGGTCAAATGTGGGCCAGATGTGGGCCAGATATGGGCTAGATGTGGGCCAGATGTGGGCCAGATATGGGCTAGATGTGGGCCGGATGTGGGCCGGATGTGGGTCAAATGTGGGCCAGATGTGGGCCAGATATGGGCTAGATGTGGGCCGGATGTGGGTCAGATGTGGGCCAGATGTGGGTCAGATGTGGGCCAGATGTGGGCCAGATATGGGCTAGATGTGGGCCGGATGTGGGTCAGATGTGGGCCAGATGTGGGTCAGATGTGGGCCAGATGTGGGCCAGATATGGGCTAGATGTGGGCCGGATGTGGGCCGACACAATGTTGCTGTCTGGGAAGAGTATCATTATTCAGATCAATTTAGTTCAGTTCTGTTTAATAACAGTGTCAATGTTGTAGACCAGATAAGTTTGAGCAAATGTTCTTATTAAAGTTACTGGAAGAAGATTTGTTCACCGATGCGTCGGCCAATAATCTGTAGCCTATCAGCCGATTAAAGTTATTATTTTCACTATTGATTGTTTACAGTTTTTCACAATTGCTAAGACACATTTCTTGAAACCTTTACCCATTTTCTCACAACATTAAACACAAAATCCACATTTTTCAAACTAAACTCACAAAACCAGCGACTCTTCTGGCAATCGACCACTTTACCCATACTCAAAATCAAACAATGCTTTCAGATCATACACACTATAGTCAATAAAAGAAGCACTACAGATCATTCGTTAGACACAATGTCCAAAAATGGAAAACACAGCATCCAGAATGTTACAGAAAAAAACAAAAATTGTATACAGTAAACAATTTTTGCAATTACATAAAAAGTATAGAAATTGCAACTGAGTAAGGTGAATATATTGTATATGCGCTGCAAGTATAGTATTGTACTGAATATTGAATAGTAGGCCTATTGAATGTCTGTATATCCAGCACTTGCATACTTGACAAAAAGGTCCAATAAAACTCTAAATGAGAAGCATGTTACGGTACACTCACTCAAATACTGTAAGTTGTGCAACTGCAAAATCAAGGTCAATGAGAGACTGATTCTGCTTCAGCTTCATGTCTTCCTGGTGGCTCTGGCCGGAGGACTCTGTCCACATCACAGGCAATGTCAGCTCTTGCCAGAGGAAGGGAAAAACCTTCTAGCCTGACACATCCAGACTTGACAACACTGTCATCCTCGTCCTCTTCCTCTTCCTTCTTTTACACATACTCTTCCTCCTCTCCCTCTCAGATTGTTTCCATCTATTGTTCATATCATCAGTGCACTTGTGTCACCTGTACACTCTGAACCGGCTCATTTTCACACGGTTGGGTTTGATCACATCATTAGAAATAAGTGTGAACAATTTTGAATCGTTGTGTGTAAACAATGACAACCGTGTTGTAGTTGTGTTTAACTTTTGCCTCTTGTGTTTAGTGTTTTGTGATACAAATGTGTCACAGTGCGATATGTGTTTTAATGGGTGAGAATGTGTTTAGAGTTTTGCACAAAAAAAAGTGCATGAGATTTGCAAACAGTGTCTAACTGCCTGAACTTGTTTAAATGGTGATTTATGCGAAAAATTGGTTTTGGCTATGGAGAATTTGGTTCAGAGAATGGAGTTTAGAGTTTTTGCAATTCAGAAAAACTGTAAAAAACAGATGATGATTATATCCTGTCAATCAAAAGTGTGCGGAAAACGTGTCAGACTGCAACTCATACTGTGTGTGAAGGAAATCAAGGGCAAGTTAATGCGACAATAACGCTCTAACAGTTCAAAATGAGCAACGTTAATGCAGGCTTTATTTGACCCTCTGAATCACCCGCAGTTCAAGACAGGGTTGCCAGATCTTCTTTTTTTATGTAAAAAAAAAAATAATTTTTAAACATTTACTTTCAGAATATGAAAGTGAAGAGCCATAAGCCAGAGAAGAGAGCCAGAGGTTCAGGAACTGATAAATATTACATCACATTTGAATTCAGAGAAAGAAAGAAAGACAAACAAATGAATAAAACAAAAAATAAATAAAAAATATGAGGAAGTATCAATTAAAAACAATTCTCCCCACAAAACATAAAATAATAATCAAAATAAATAAATAAAAATTATACAAAAACACCCCAAAATGAGCATACGGGATGCCAGATCTATGTTTTTTCCCCATATTAAGCATTACTTGTAGCGCCTTCCGTCCAATAATCACAAAGAGCGTTGTGCTCTGTTACTTCTGATAAGAAACAAAGTCTCAGCTTTCACATTCTGTACATTTGATCACGAAATTCAAACAATAAATGGCGTTTTGATGCTCTTAAATGTGACGTGACAGATCGCTGTGTAGCGCCTCAATCTTTTCTTCCACTTTAATGCAAATTATATTCCGAAAAACATGCATGAATATCAGAAGGTATGCTGAGAGATACAGTACAACTTACCGAAATCCGTATCATGTCTCATGTAATCGCTCCATCTGTGTTTCATTTTCATTTACATTTACATTTGAAGAGTTCAGATGCAAAAGCCTCTAAGTGCCATTTCTTCTAAAATGAGTCTTTTTATCAAGCTTGTATATTTAAGTTCAGTAATTTCACTTTAATGACAATTAATAGGTCATTTCCATTGCCATTTAAGTGGAATAAGTGAACATAAACATACAAGCTTGATAAAAAGACTCATTTTAGAAGAAAATTTCAGATGGCACTTAGAGGCTTTTGCATCTGAACTCTTCATTTATTAATTTAGCAGACGCTTTTATCCAAAGCGACTTACAAATGAGAACAACAGAAGCAGTGAAACTAACAGTAGGACAACAATATGCAAGTGCTATGACCCTTCTCAATTTAATCTAACGCAGTAAATGTTAAAAACAACAAAAAAATTGCCTCTTTGAGATGATGCACCACAAGACGTCGTTCGCTTGGTTTTGAAAAGCATGCGAGAGTCTGAAGAATTGTTCATTTTGTTGTGATAGTAAGTCATTTTAGCAGTAGAGATATTAGCAGAGAAGGAAGAGAGGAGGGATTGATAAAGACCAAGGTCTGTAGGATCTTCCTCTCTGCGCCCCTGAGTTTAGAGCGATGTTCACGGAGAACATCAGATAGCCAGGAGGCAGAGGGTGTGGCGCGGGCGGGCCTGGAGGAAAGGCGGCAGAAGTTGTCCAAGCACGGTGTTAAAGTGGAGAAAAGAGTATCAGTCGCACTGTTAGTATCTAGTGTTGAAAGCTGATCAGGTGGAGGAAGTGTGGATGAGACCAGAGAGGATAGGCGAGAGGGTGAGAGTGAGCGTAGGTTTCGCCAAAAGGAGTGTGTGTTGTGTTCTGAGGCAGGTTTCAGGTTTCAGGTTTCAACCGCGGAAACACGTCAATAAAACTGCTTGAGAACGATATCATGTTGTATTTACCTCAGGAAAGTTAGCCAGTGTTCACAGTGCTATGCAAAACATTAGAGAAGAGCATATTTACTGTTAATTATAAATGTACGTCTGAATAAATTTGGCATGAAGAAGTGTTGTATACAAACATTTCAGCTTTTATTTGAGAGTAAATATTATATCTGAATATAAATAGCCGTTGAATATAATAGCTCTGTTGTTGATTTTAACCTCTAATATTATACCCTGGTAATCCAGAGTTCTCGCGAGAGCACAAGTTGAATTTGCTCAGCGAGTTACTCTGGTGTCCAGTAATGATGCTCATTAAATATGCCCCTCGATCTGAGCTGCACCAATCACATCGGGTTATCTGATATAGGCGGGCCAGAGGCGAGATGACGACAGCGCTGTGACGCCGAAGTCATTAGTAAACATTGCGAGATGGCTATGGATGAACACCAGTTGTTTGAAACGGCTTGGGCCGCTACAACTTTTTATCTAAAAGAGAGCATCAAGTTCAAGGCATTGACGCTTGCTTACAGATCTATCACAGGCTCAGCTCCCTCCTACTTTCACTCGCTCCTACGAGCCTACATACCTACCAGACACCTACGATCGATCAACGAACGACGTCTCGTGGTTCCATCACAGAAAGCCACAAAATCACTTTCCAGAACATTCTCATTCACAGTTCCATGCTGGTGGAACACTCTCCCCACCCTCATCCGGAATGCAGAATCCCTGACAACATAATTTTAGTCCTAATTTGTAAGTCGCTTTGGATAAAAGCGTCTGCTAAATGACTAAATGTAAATGTAAATGTAAAAGAGGAACAGAAGACGGCGCTCGAATCCTTCCTTTGCAAGAAGGGCGTTTTTGCTGTTTTGCCGACCGGATACGGCAAGAGTCTAATCTACCAGTAAGCTCCGCTGGTCGCTAAGCATATGGGGCTTGTTGTGATTGGTCGTAGTGTTATCCAATTGCGTGCAGTGAGATTTTCAAATGCATGCTTGGTGCCGCCCCTCGAGCTGGACGAGTTTCATTAGTCGACGCCAGACCATTAATCTTTCAGATTTAGGTCTGGATTTCCAGGCTACTAATATATTATACTGTTTTTGGGAGAGATTTTTTTCCTTGAGAAAAATCCAACCTATCAGTATCGGCATTGACCGATATCATTCTGAGTAATCGGCCATCGGTATCGGCTGAGAAATTTAGTATCGGATTACATCATCGGGTCCAGATGACCGAGTTAAAGCTGTCAACGCGACCAGAGACACGAGTGGACTGACAGAAAATGGCAAATGTCGATCACACATTATCTAGTGTGTGTGTGTGTGTGTGTGTGTGTGCTGGGGAACACTGAGGTTGAAGAACAAATGTTGCGAGTGTTGAATGTGCCGTTCCTGTGACGTGTGTGACGTTCTCCTGGGTTTCAAACCTCAGCGAACAGTGTCAGAAACATCACACTAAATATAACACACACCCTGACAGCGATCCGAACCGCCGGATTCCCTCGCTACTTTGAAGAATTCCAATTACTGTCAGTGTTTTCAGTGTGTGTGTGTGTGTGTGTGTGTGTGTGAGTGAGTGATCACAGCTCAGTCATTACAGACAGTTGTGTGTGTGTGTGTAATTTCCACTTTAATTAGTGTGTATTCAGGATGCTGTGATTCATCTACAAATTGCTTAAAGAAACAATAAATAAACTATATTGAACGGCGGGGGTTTGAATTTCAGAGGAAAATCTTCACAGATACGAGCAAATCGAACCGCTTTCGCTTTAAATTGGCTTTCAAACCGACGATGGATTTTTATGAGCTGCCTAAACTTGTGAGGGTAAATCAACCAGAACCAGACAAGCCGTTCACAACGCTGACCTTCTCTCTCTATGCAATCTATAGAGGCGTGAGGATATATCGCCCAACAACAGAGCCAATCTAGATTCAATTACCAACTGGGCCAAGAGGGCAATTTATAACTAAACACACACACACACACACACACACGTGTGTGTGGATGCTCCTGAGGATGGGAGAGGTCGCGCTGCATGTATTAAACTCCTGTGTTTACCGTGGAGAACGCTGAGGAATTCAGCGTCATGACTTTCTGAACATAATTCATCGCTGAAATCTCAAGTGCATCCCGTTTACGATTCACAAGATGAAATCCACAGCGAACAGAATATGAATTTACTGTCGAAAAGAATTTCCTTTAGTCACAAAGGTGTGTGCATGCATTTGCATTCTGAATAATTATGCATCATAATCATGACCATGTGCTGTGATTTATGTGAGCTCATGAAAAACTCTGGATTTGAATTTATATGCGGCTGATTATGTATGAATGATCAGGGTTACAATTCAAAAAGAGCTGTTTGTCTTGTTTTCCAGTACAAATATCTATTCATTCTTAAAGGTGCAGTAAGCGATTTCTGAGAAACGCTGAAAGTGGATCAGACTGAGCAGCACAACACACTTATAGCCAATCAGCAGTAGGGGGCGTGTCCACTCATGATGGAGATGAGAGAGAGTGAGCCAATCAGCAGCAGTAGGGGGCGTGTCCACTCATGATGGAGATGAGAGAGAGTGAGCCAATCAGCAGCAGTAGGGGGCGTGTCCACTCATGATGGAGATGAGAGAGAGTGAGCCAATCAGCAGCAGTAGGGGGCGTGTCCACTCATGATGGAGATGAGAGAGAGTGAGCCAATCAGCAGTAGGGGGCGTGTCCACTCATGATGGAGATGAGAGAGAGTGAGCCAATCAGCAGCAGTAGGGGGCGTGTCTACTCATGATGGAGATGAGAGAGAGTGAGCCAATCAGCAGCAGTAGGGGGCGTGTCCATTCATGATGGAGATGAGAGAGAGTGAGCCAATCAGCAGCAGTAGGGGGCGTGTCCACTCATGATGGAGATGAGAGAGAGTGAGCCAATCAGCAGTAGGGGGCGTGTCCACTCATGATGGAGATGAGAGAGAGTGAGCCAGTCAGCAGCAGTAGGGGGCGTGTCCACTCATGATGGAGATGAGAGAGAGTGAGCCAATCAGCAGAAGTAGGGGGCGTGTCCATTCATGATGGAGATGAGAGAGAGTGAGCCAATCAGCAGTAGGGGGCGTGTCCACTCATGATGGAGATGAGAGAAAGTGAGCCAATCAGCAGTAGGGGGCGTGTCCACTTATGAGGGGAAGGTGCCTGTGTTGCATAGCGTGTTCATGATTTTGGGGGTGGAGCTATCGAGATAGGGGTGTGGTCATTTTGGGTAGGGGGTGGGGCTTGTTTGTTTTGGTGATTTCAAATATCAACAGTGTTTCTCAGAAATTGCTTACTGTGCCTTTATATACGATAAGTTTTGTTTTATGAAAAAAATTATCAAAAGGAAGTGAGGGTTATGCATAAAGGAAATAATATCTGCCAATGGGTTTCTTAATTTAATGTGATATCCCAAAATGTGCATAATAATAGGTGGATGGAAACAACATACAACATACTTGTCATTCTGTCCCTCTCCTCCAGGTTTTACTGGGATCTCACCATGCTTCTCCTGATGGTGGGAAATCTAATCATCATTCCCGTGGGCATCACCTTCTTCAAAGACGAGCACACGCCACCGTGGATCGTCTTCAACGTGGTTTCCGACACCTTCTTCCTCATGGACCTGGTGTTGAACTTCCGCACTGGGATCGTGAAGGAGGACAACGCCGAGATCATTCTGGACCCTCAGCAGATCAAGATCAAATATCTGCGCTCCTGGTTCGTGGTGGACTTCATCTCCTCCATCCCCGTGGACTACATCTTCCTCATCGTGGAGACGCGCATCGATTCGGATTTCTACAAGACGGCGCGCGCTCTGCGGATCGTACGCTTCACGAAGATCCTCAGTTTGTTACGACTGCTTCGACTCTCGCGGCTCATTCGCTACATTCACCAGTGGGAGGAGGTGAGTGGACACTTCTGAGGGTTTGTTCAGCGCGCTTAAATGTGATAATAATGTGATCTGCACAGCAGTTTCATAGTGCAAGAGGATGGAGTAATGGAGTAATATGCCCCTTTTCACAAGATGTAATATAAATCTATGGCGTCCCCAGAAAATGTCTGTGAAATTTCAGCTCAAAATACCAGATCATTTATTATAGCTTGTCAAATTTGCCCCTTTTGGGGTGTGAGTAAAAACGCGCCGTTTTTGTGTGTGTCTCTTTAAATGCAAATAAGGTGTTGCTCCGCCTCCATTCAGAAGAGGGCAGAGCTTCAGATACTCCGGGAATAACAAAACAGGCCAATCTCACTCATCCAGAATCCCAGAATAACCAGTAGCGAGAGCAGCCTTACGGAGAGACTCAGGAAGAGTTTCTGAATGTTAGTGGAGACATTTGTGTAGTTGTTGTGGAGTTACACTGATCATCTCATCATCATGTTGAACTTCTCCACAAGTGTCCACAGTTCCTGAGGTGTTTATAAGACAGCGGTGACATGTTCTGGTCAATAGTGTTCAGTGCTCGTCTGTGCTCAACCACAGTTTCAGGCTTTGCTGGATCTTCTGCCATTGCGTTAGAACTGGTTTCACTGTTAGAACTGGTTTCACTGTTAGAACTGGGTTCACTGTTAGAACTGGTTACTGTTAGAACTGGTTTCACTGTTAGAACTGGGTTCACTGTTAGAACTGGTCTCACTGTTAAAACTGGGTTCACTGTTAGAACTGGTTACTGTTAGAACTGGTTACTGTTAGAACTGGTCTCACTGTTAGAACTGGTTTCACTGTTAGAACTGGTCTCACTTTTAGAACTGGTCTCACTGTTAGAACTGGGTTCACTGTTAGAACTGGTCTCACTTTTAGAACTGGGTTCACTGTTAGAACTGGTTACTGTTAGAACTGGTTACTGTTAGAACTGGTTACTGTTAGAACTGGTCTCACTGTTAGAACTGGGTTCACTGTTAGAACTGGTCTCACTGTTAGAACTGGGTTCACTGTTAGAACTGGTTACTGTTAGAACTGGTTACTGTTAGAACTGGGTTCACTGTTAGAACTGGGTTCACTGTTAGAACTGGTTACTGTTAGAACTGGTTACTGTTAGAACTGGGTTCACTGTTAGAACTGGGTTCACTGTTAGAACTGGTTACTGTTAGAACTGGTCTCACTGTTAGAACTGGGTTCACTGTTAGAACTGGTTACTGTTAGAACTGGGTTCACTGTTAGAACTGGTTTCACTCTTAGAACTGGTTTCACTGTTAGAACTGGTTTCACTGTTAGAACTGGTCTCACTGTTAGAACTGGTCTCACTGTTAGAACTGGGTTCACTGTTAGAACTGGTCTCACTTTTAGAACTGGTCTCACTGTTAGAACTGGTCTCACTGTTAGAACTGGTCTCACTGTTAGAACTGGTTACTGTTAGAACTGGGTTCACTGTTAGAACTGGTTACTGTTAGAACTGGGTTCACTGTTAGAACTGGTTTCACTGTTAGAACTGGTTTCACTGTTAGAACTGGGTTCACTGTTAGAACTGGTTACTGTTAGAACTGGGTTCACTGTTAGAACTGGTTTCACTCTTAGAACTGGGTTCACTTTTAGAACTGGTCTCACTGTTAGAACTGGGTTCACTGTTAGAACTGGTTACTGTTAGAACTGGTTACTGTTAGAACTGGGTTCACTGTTAGAACTGGTTTCACTGTTAGAACTGGTTTCACTGTTAGAACTGGTTTCACTGTTAGAACTGGTCACTGTTAAAACTGGTTACTGTTAGAACTGGTTTCACTGTTAGAACTAGTTACTGTTAGAACTGGTTTCACTGTTAGAACTGGGTTCACTGTTAGAACTGGTTACTGTTAGAACTGGGTTCACTGTTAGAACTGGTTTCACTCTTAGAACTGGGTTCACTTTTAGAACTGGTCTCACTGTTAGAACTGGGTTCACTGTTAGAACTGGTTACTGTTAGAACTGGTTACTGTTAGAACTGGGTTCACTGTTAGAACTGGTTTCACTGTTAGAACTGGTTTCACTGTTAGAACTGGTTTCACTGTTAGAACTGGTTTCACTGTTAGAACTGGTCACTGTTAGAACTGGTTACTGTTAGAACTGGTTTCACTGTTAGAACTGGTCACTGTTAGAACTGGTCACTGTTAGAACTGGTTTCACTGTTAGAACTGGTCACTGTTAGAACTGGTTTCACTGTTAGAACTGGTCACTGTTAGAACTGGTCACTGTTAGAACTGGTCACTGTTAGAACTGGTTTCACTGTTAGAACTGGTCACTGTTAGAACTGGTTTCACTGTTAGAACTGGTCACTGTTAGAACTGGTTTTACTGTTAGAACTGGTCTCACTGTTAGAACTGGTTTCACTGTTAGAACTATTTAATTATCTAATCTGATTAAATTAATTCGGACTCAAACACTTCTCACCTTCAAAAACATCAGACAACACTGCCACAAAAATTATAATACATCATTTATTTAATAATAATAAAATCACTGTTGTTATTACTTTTATCATTCTTTTACATTACTTTTAATTATTGTATAAAATAATCTAGCCTTGTTAATAGTTTCATTGATGTGCTGAATATTGATGTCATGTTAACTGAGTTTTCATACTTGCTCTTCATATTGAGATCTCTGATGTTTGACTGCAGATGTTTGATTTAGAGACTTGGCAAATATGAGCGTAGTTTGAGAAATGTGTGAGATTTGCTCTCCGTTTCCTCTGGTTGTCTTGTAGAAATGCTTGCGAAACCGAAGAGATCTCGTTTGACACAGAAGTGCAGCATATGTTACACGACTCTCGTTTCCAGTCATGGAGGTTTGGCAGAAATCGAAGTGTTGAGTCTTATACGTATCAATTAATGAATGTTTCAAAGTAGAGTGCTAACATCAGCCTGTAATTTCCTCTCCTTCTCTTGAGGATTGGTTTGGATGGTGATTACAGTGATGATTAGAAGCGTTCCCCTCTCTCTCTCTCTCTCTCTCTCTCTCTCTCTCTATCAGTGGTGAGAAGTGAAGCTGTAGATGCAGCTGGTGTCTCATTTAGTCGAGCCGTGTTCGTTCTCATGACAGCAGGTCACACACTCTCCCATAGCAGCGCGCAGGATTCAACAGATCCTATTAGAAGTGTGCAGAACATGTTAGAAGTGCAAGAGACGTAATAACATCAGTCTTAACAAATCGTGAGATCGTTTCAGAACTGCATTTGTAAAGCTGACGTTTACATTAGTGATAATGTGAGCCTGGAGCACAAAACCAGTCACAAGGTTTTTTTTTTTTTTAAATTGAGATGTATACATCATATGAAAGCTGAATAATTAAGCTTTCCATTGATGTGTGGTTTGTTAGGATAGGACAATATTTGGCAGAGATACAACTATTGAAAATCTGGAATCTGAGGGTGCAAAAAAATCGAAATATTGAGAAAATCTCCTTTAAAGTTGTGCATTTATGTTTGCGATTGTGTTGCATCCACTCACACATAAAAAAAATATATATATATATATATATTTTTTTTTTTAGAAATTTACAAAATATCTTCATGGAACATGATCTTTACTTAATATCCTAATGATTTTTGGCATAAAAGAAAAATCGATAATTTTGACCCGTACCATTGTACTGTATTGTACAATTGTACCATGTATTGTTGGCTATTGCCACAGATATACCCATGCGACTCATGACTGGTGACGTGGTCCAGGGTCACATATATTTTTGATATTCAATATCTTCCTTCAGTTACTCTGAGCAATATAGCAGATATTGTGTGTGTGTGTGTGTGTGTGTGTGTGTGTGTGTGTGTGTGTGTGTGTGTGTGTGTGTGTGTGAGAGAGAGAGAGATGAGAGTCGTAATGTGTGACAAAAAGAGAGCGGAAATGGAAGGCCATCGCATTAAAAGTGTAATTTTTAAGGGAACAGTTCCTGCTTTTAGTTTAATGATGTCTTGACTGTCATGAATAGTGATCATGATTTGATTCAGAACAGCTATTTTTGCCAAAGTAAAAAAAATGGTCACTTCTGGGATTTACTACTGTTCAAAAATTCATACTTTTATTTAGCAAGGACAAATTAAATTAATCAAAAGTGACATTTTGTAATGTTATAACAGATTTCTATCTTAAATAAATGCTGTTCTTTTAAAAAGAGAAGTATCATGTTTTCCCAAACAAGACCTAAATCATCATCAAATGTTTCTTGAGCATCAAATCCTCATATTAGAGTGATTTCTGAAGGATCATGTGACACTGAAGACTGGAGTAATGATGCTGAAAATTCAGCTTTGATCACAGGAATAAATGACACTTTACTGTATATTCACATAGAAAACAACTAATTTTTCACAGGTTTTACACGATTTTTTATTTTAAAAATGAGTCTTTGATTTTTTCAAAAACATGCTTAAATGGACTGAAAATATTTGAATCTAATGCATTAAGAATCTAATGCACTAAATGCATTAAATAGTTGAATCTAACGCTTATATTTCTAATGCATTTAGTTTTGGACCTGACACAAGGAAAGCTAACTTTTTTGCTTCTGATAATCTCAATCTAATGCATCCTCTTATCAGTATTTCCAGCTTTTGTCGTAACATCTCCACCCTGGACAGTTTCCTCAAGCAAGTCTCTCTCCCGCGAGTGAATCCAGTTTGTCAGCGTGTTATTGAATCAAGCTCAAATGAAGGCTTAATGACTCTGGATGAGATGGCCATCAAAACAAACCTCTCTCGCAGCATCCAGGGGCGTCTGAGGACCATCACTGGGAGTATTAATGAAGAGGGTGTTTTAAAGAGCTGAAACACCCCCTTTAGACCATGTTATAATGACAAAGCTTAACCACTTCTCACTGGCGAGAGTTTGCAACATTAGCATGAGGGATCGTCTAAGGCGTTCGTGTTGCTGGACCATCTGTGTTTGTTTATCGAGCGGAGGCAGGGAGTCCATCTCTATTAGGATCTGCATCAGGGATCGTTCTGATTTATGGCTCGTGTCGCTTTGATTGGATGTTCTGGATGGGAAGCATAACGTCCAATATGGTGCACAGGTCCCTGAGGTTCTTCAGTGGAAGACTCGAGGGGTTTTCCTGGTTCTGACTGCTAAAACACAAATATAACAACTCTAGTCTGGTGTGGAGTCACAAACCCTGTGGAAGTTTGTTTCTGTCGGAGAATAATTGCAACTTTTTATCTTACAATTGCGAGTTTACATCTCACAATTTTGACTTTATTTCTCTTAATTGTGAGATATAAAGTCAGAATTGTGAGATATAAAGTCAGAATTGTGTGATATAAAGTCGCAATTCTGACTATATAACATGCAATTGCGACTTTATATCACGCAATTCTGACTTTATATCTCACAATTCTGACTTTATATCTCACAATTCTGACTTTATATCTCACAATTCTGACTTTATATCACGCAATTCTGACTTTATATCTCACAATTCTGATTTTATATCACGCAATTCTGACTTTATATCTCAAAATTGCGATTTTGTATCACGCAATTCTGACTTTATATCTCACAATTCTGATTTTATATCTCGCAATTCTGACTTTATATCTCAAAATTGCGATTTTGTATCACGCAATTCTGACTTTATATCTCACAATTCTGATTTTATATCTCGCAATTCTGACTTTAAATCTCAAAATTGCGATTTTGTATCATGCAATTCTGACTTTATATCTCACAATTCTGACTTTATAACACAATTCTGACTTTATATCTCACAATTCTGACTTTATAACACACAATTCTGACTTTATAACACACAATTCTGACTTTATATCTCACAATTCTGACTTTATATCACGCAATTCTGATTTTATATCTCGCAATTCTGACTTTATATCTCAAAATTGCGATTTTGTATCACGCAATTCTGACTTTATATCTCACAATTCTGACTTTATAACACACAATTCTGACTTTATAACACACAATTCTGACTTTAAATCTCAAAATTGCGATTTTGTATCACACAATTCTGACTTTATAACACACAATTCTGACTTTATAACACACAATTCTGACTTTATATCTCACAATTCTGACTTTATAACACAATTCTGACTTTATATCTCACAATTCTGACTTTATAACACACAATTCTGATTTTATATCTCGCAATTCTGACTTTAAATCTCAAAATTGCGATTTTGTATCACGCAATTCTGACTTTATATCTCACAATTCTGACTTTATAACACAATTCTGACTTTATATCTCACAATTCTGACTTTATAACACACAATTCTGACTTTATATCTCACAATTCTGACTTTATAACACAATTCTGACTTTATATCTCACAATTCTGACTTTATAACACACAATTCTGACTTTATAACACACAATTGCAACTTTATATCTCACAATTCTGACTTTATAACACACAATTGCAACTTTATATCTCACAATTCTGACTTTATAACACACAATTGCAACTTTATATCTCACAATTCTGACTTTATAACACACAATTGCTACTTTATATCACATATTTCTAAGAAAAGATGTAAGAACTCACAATTGCTACTTTATATCACGCAATTGTGAGAAAAAAAAGTCGCAATTACATTTTGTTATTTTTTATTCTGTGGCGGAAACAACCTTCCATACAAACCTGACATCTAGGTTGTGATAAAGTCCTCAGGAGGGGTTTAGCTGCATATTAAGAGATGTAAGAAGGTTTAGCGGCATAAAAGGCAAACGTGACTTGTGTAATATAAATATGCACACAGCAGGTGGGCTCTAAACCCATGTAAATAAAGACTCTACAAACACCCTCAGCATTGCATGGCAGGTTTCTGAACATCTCCTGTGAACTACTCTATTCATTTCATGTAGTATTCAGTTTGTATACTGTACAGAAATTCCTGTGTGCATTGAATATGCATGCAGACAAACGGCTAGTAGTGACATCAGCGGCAATCCACCTGTCACTCAAGTGGCCACGCCCCTAATTATGCAGAACTTTAAGGCTTAATATAATTTAAATGGATGAGCTATAAAAAAAATTCACCCCTCACAGTTTTCATGAAGGGCAAAATTAGCTATATAGACCAAAACCACTTTTTGCACCAGGCTGTAAACATGTTTTTTTCTGCAGTAAATTTGGCCATTTTAACTTGGGGGTCTATGGGATTGACTCTTTTTTGCAGCCGGTCTCTAGTGGCCAGTGGATGAACTGCAGTTTAAGTCTCTTCAGTGTTGGATTCAAGAAAGAGACAGGAAGGTTGCAGCTTGATCAGGACGCAAGAATCGATCGATTTATCTTGTATAGTGTGTCATAGTGGATGACAACCAATGCTGCATCAGCGAGGCTTCACTACGTCCCAACAGAAAGACTAGCTTGTTAAATTTTTTCCGGTCCTCCACGATGCTTTTGGGCTTTACCGATGGCAGTACAACCAGTACAAAACACACCGCTTCTGTAGCCATTGTTTGTTTACACTCTTGTTTCCGGAAATCAGTCGCTAGTTCCGCCTTCTCGATGACATCATGCATATCATTAAAGACGGCGAGCAATGATTGGTCGGGAAGCAACGTGTAGTCTGACATGCTTCTTGTCCACGACACGACAAGAATTCAGGAGTCAAAAACACATAATCTGACACAGAAAAATATCATGAAGTCTGAACCCGACATTAGAGTATCATTCCCCTGATATACAGAGACTCTCCTCCAGAATATTGTCTACTTTTTTAATAATATCAACATTTCAAACAGTAGAATACTACATTATGGTCACATCTATTACATCTATTTTTAATTACATGTTAATCAATCATGGAAAAAATTATCCTATGTGAAAAAAATGCATATACGTGAGGTAGGCATACAGTTTATTTGCAATTTATTTATTGTATTTATTTATTTATTTATAATAGTAGTAGTTGGTACGGCATTCACCCACATATTTGTATTGACCTTTGACTGGACGTGTATCTCCTCCAGGAGGTTTGTTGAGGGCTGCAGTCACTGGGAAACAGTTGATTTAAATGAAATCTGCCCTGTCATGATTTAGTGCACAACATTTCTGTGAGAAACCTCCTTCATCAGCGATTACTGGTGTCTGATCTTTCCTTCAGACATACTGACAGATCTAATCGCCTCTTTCATTCGGGCTCGATTATAAACACATTTAAGAGTTCTTTCTTTTCATGTTTTTCACAATGTCGTGTCTATTTCTTGCATTGCAAATGCTGTTCAAATTGAGTAAGCGTTGTGCAGTTTCGAAGATGTGTTTTCAACATGAGGATGTGTGTTTGTGTCCAGAAACCAAGGCAGTATCATATGTATAGTTTTGCAGGTGATGCAACACTAGAATGCATAATTATGCAGACAGACAATCTATAAAATAGTTATGATTAGGGCTTCACAATATATCGAAATATCGCAAATGTATATATCGTGATATGCATATCGCAACGGCTTGCAATAACTGCGGTCATGAACAAAAGACAAAGAGAAAATCACTCACTCTTGGCTGAATAACTTTTGTAGCTTTAATAAGAATCAGTATATATTTAATTTATTCAGTGAAAACTAAGCAGTGTTTTATTTTTACATTTGATTATTCAGTTTCTGTTGTTAAATAACCCTAATGTCCTGAACCCCTAAACCCTGTGGTTAACACTGATGTTCACTGTCAGAAGCTGTAGGGATGTTTTCTAGTCACAAAAAGAATGTGAAACACGTATGCAGGTTATATAATTTTAAATATATGTTTAAGTTCGCTTAGTTCACTTTCAAAAATGTTTTTGCTGATAATTTACTCACCCCGATGTCATCCAAGATTATCCATGTCTTTCTTTCTTCAGTCGAAAAGAAATTAAGGTTTTTGAGGAAAACATTCCAGGATTTTTCTCCATATAATGGACTTCAATGGCAACCAACTATAGCAATGTTCAAAGAAGATTCAAATGTCCGTCTCAATGCAGCTTCAAAGTCTCGACACGATCCCAGTCGAGAAATAAGAGTCTTATCCAGCGAACCGATCGGCCATTTTCTAAAAAAAAAAAATATATATATATATACTTTTTAACCACAAATGCTCGTCTTGTACCATCTCTGTGTATTACGTCATCACGTTGGAAAGGTCACGAAAATAATAAATAAAAAAAATAATAAATTAAAACAAAGATGTCGGACGATTTTGAAGTTGGAGGAGAAAATTAGATGACATTTTTCGCCCTTCCCTCCTTTCTGAACCGGAGAACACAGACAAATAACTTAGACAGATGACGTGACGCGTGACCTTTCCAACGTGATGACGTGATACGTGGCGCATCTCAGAGATGGTCCACCACGAGCATTTGTGGTTAAAAAGTATATATTTTTTTTTATTATTAGAAAATGACCGATCGTTTCGCGAGATAAGACTCTTATTTCTTGACTGGGATCGTGTCGAGACTTTGAAGCTGCATTGAGACGGACATTTGAACCTTCTTTGAACACTGGAATAGTTGGTTGCCATTGAAGTCCATTATATGGAGAATGCTTTCCTCAAAAACCTTAATTTCTTTTCGACTAATGAAAGAAAGACTCTCGGATGACATCGGGGTGAGTAAATTATCAGCAAACATTTTTTTTTACACACTTTAAGCATTATCGTATCGCATATCGAATATCGCATTATTTAATGAGTTATCGCATATCGCATTTTTCTTCAATATCGTGCAGCCCTAGTTGTGAAGACGATGTTTCCTCTGGTATTTCTTTCATTCTTCACTCATTGATTCATTATCAGATCAGTTCATGAGCAGGTTTTTGGTCCATCTGATTAGATTTAGTCTTTCTGCTTGTTTCTGTCTCTCTGATTTGTCCTCGTCTTCATCAATCATCGCTGAGACGTTTGTTCAGTGCGTGAGGCTCTCATCATTAATGTGTCTCGTGTCAATTAGAGTCTCAGAGGCAGAGCGTCCATCAGTCTGTGTGTAAGAGAGAGAGAAACTAGAAACGGCCTCTATAGTTTTTGTGATTTATACATTGGTCGATCTGTCCCTCACTGTTCGGATGAGACACATTAGTCTTCATTCCCCTGATTCACAATAATGACTTTATAATAAGCCCATATTAGAGAGGATTTCCACAATCTACCCAGAGCACTTCTCGTTTTAATTGCGCTTCAGTCTGTTTCCATTTCACATGCTAATTTATTATAGACAGACGGGAGAGAGAGCAAACAGTCCTTCGGCTGAGTCCAAAACCCCAGTGAGCCCCTGATGAGAAACCTCATACGACCTCCCTCTGCCTGAAATATGAAGCAATTACGAAAAATTTTAATTATATATTAATTTTAATATTATTACTGTGAAATGTTATTTATCTATTTAATATATATAATAATAGAATCTCAATATATTTAAGCAAATTATTATATTTAATAAATATAAAATATGTAATATATGTGTAAATATGTATACAATTTACATATTTAATTATATAATTTAATATTAAAATGTATAATAAATTATATATTAATTGTGAGTGTGTGTGTGTGTGTGTGTGTGTGTGTGAGTGAGTGAGTGTTTGAGTGCGTGTGTGTGTGTGTGTGTGTGTGTGTGTGTGTGTGTGTGTGTGTGTGTGTGTGTGTGTGTGTGTGTGTGTGTGTGTGCGTCTGGTTTCAGTTGTCACATTGTAACTTTTTGTTTTTATTCAGAGACTCTGGGTCTTATCTTGCACCCAGCGCAATTGACTTTGTACCCCGACACATGTATCATTCCTATTTTGCACCCGACGCACAGCAGACTTTTCCCTCGACAGACACAGACGCACGTCGGTAAATTAGGGAATGAACTTGCGCTCCCGGGGGTGGTTCAGCGAAAAGAGGAGGCGTGTTATTGGTGCTATTTTGCAGTTTCAGAAAACAATTCCGTTCAGATGCTATTTTAAGGGCGCATGCTTGGCCATAATGTAGCGTGTGCACAACACACACACACTTTGCTTCTCTCATCTACACAGACGCAGCCGTTCACATTTTTGCAAATCATACATTATTACAAGGAAAAATATTACCACACGAGGGAAATCATTGTTGTGTCCATGAAGATGTGAAAAAATAGGCATAAATCTAGCATACACATTTACCCAAATTATCATACGCCTGTTTAACCGAAGCTAATTTGGGTGTGTTTCTCCATCCCCAACGTCACTTCTCTGTGTTTTACGGCCCTGACGAGAACGTCGGTCTCCTCGGCTGTGAACCGCTCCTGGCGTGCGTCTGGCAAATCCGCCGTTATAATAGCAAGCCGCCATGGAACAAGCACGCCTGCTCTTAAAGGGAATGTGAGATGACGCTCTGATTGGTTTATTTCACGTTACGCCCAAACCACACCTATGAGTAATGAAGCGACTTCAGACCAACACATTTTAGATTTGGGAGATCCGCCCACAAAGTTACTTGCGTTTCGCGTTTGATACTTGCGTTTCAGATCGTTAAAACAGGGTCCAATGTTTGTTTGTTATTTGTTTCTCATGGATTTCACCTGTGTCTTGTTTAGCTTCTCATTTAACCCTGTGTTTCATCTCAGTTTGTCAGGTTTTGTCTTTGTATTTGATGCAAAGCTGCTGCAGTTTTTTTTTTTTTTTTATCTGTTCTCATACTCCTTCCATCATAGTGGATTATCTTCATGTTTCATTTCAATAAAAGCTGCAAACAGATCCAAGCCTCACCTCTTCCCTGCTAAATCGTGACTCTCTTATGGGTAATATAACTCCCAGTGAAATTTTATTGTAATTGTAAAACATAAAGACCGCTCAACGCTTAATCTTTTTTAAGCTTATCTTCTCTGAAGGTCTTGTGTCAGTATAAGCAACATCTGGATAAATGGTGCCACGACTTGATGTTTTATCGTCTTCATGCAACCCAAGAGTCGATGACATGAATCGATCTATTCATTTATTGAGGTTTTTCCTTTTTATCATCTCAGTATTTGTCATTGACCCCAAAGCTGAATGAAAATAGTGGCGTTAAATGTACAATCCTTCAGTTAGCATCATCGCTTTCACATGAGCCGTCCTTCTCGTTTCATCTCCATCATGTTCTGTGTCTCTCTCTGTGATGATGCAGCACTAAATGCAGACGGTCGGTAATGAGGGTGACTTTTGCACGACGCTGCATGATTAATTCAGATGCTTTTACAGCTAGTTAATGTTACAGAGAGCCAATTATTTAATCCGACCTCATGCTGTTTCCCCGCGCTCAGAAAGAGCCAGAACCACGAGCGAACCTCTGTGTCGTTACAGTGTCCTGGCACTGGAAATAGAGGATATGCATTGACGTCACTTTCCTGACGGAAAACGCCAGTTAAACAAACGATTATCAGTTTAAACTAAAGCTTGGACTCCATATTGTGTTTCTTACAACTTACCAAAGATCCAGTGATCATGGATATTGACATGCAGCAGGAATCGTGTTTCCTCACATTTATATGAGCCTGATTTCCACACCGGGGAAATACATAAAGCTAATTTGCATGTGAACGCTTTATATAAACACAATATAGGTCTAAATCCATGTGATCACTCATATCAGTGTTATATATATCATCATATCGTCCAGCCCTAAAACTTGTGTAGTTTTTTGTCAGTGTTTATTTAAAAACAGTGTTTATACAATATATAACAATACAATATATAGTGTATGATTTTACCTCTAAATTCAGCATATTGACACAAAATGAAATCTTTCTCTGCCTGGATCCAGTTGTTTCTGTGAATCGCAGCGATTCATTTGCTTCTCTGTTCTGGAGCTTTCGTCAGTCTGTGAAAATATACCTCAGATTTCTTGTCAAATCTAGTTGTACAGTCGATCTCAAAGCTCTTTCCCGTTTTAGACGTGTTTTCGCAACATTCACGCTGAAAACAGATGCTGCCACTCAGTGTGTGTGACCACAGTCACTCCGGCCGACGGTGACGTCACGCGCATACACACTAAGGCCCCTATCTTACACCCGGCGCAATGCAGCGCCAAGCGCGACGCAAGTGTGTTTTGCTAGTTTCAGCCCGACGCAGTTATCATTTTCACGTCCTGCGCTACGTTGTTTAAATAGCAAATGCATGTGCACCCATTTGTTCTCCCATGGGCTGCTGGTCTGAGAACGAGGTGTGTGTTCAGGCGCATTATTGGAGAGTTGCTATTTTGAGGAACAGAAATAGACTGAGCCATTGACCGACTGAAACCTGGTCTAAAGTCAATGGCGCAATATTTAAAGAGCGCGTTAGTAATGTGTGCCTATAGGCGGGTCAGAACACACCCATTACTCATTATGAGAATAGGAACAACCCTTTTAGACCATGCGCCGGGAGCGCCGACCATTTCTCCCGTCCTTAAACTAGCAAAAGTGGATTTGGACTCGCACTAAGTGAACTTGAGCCCTGCGCTTTAGACTATGCGCTTAGATCATTAAAATAGGGCCCTGTAGTTACTAAAGAGAAACGTACAAACTATTATCACCATCTCAGTAATTGGTGGTCAAGGACGAGAGAGAGAGAGAGAGAGAGAGAGACTGTTCATGACTGGTTCTGATTTCTCGTTGCTCAATAACAATGGCATCATATGAGCACGCTCCTCTCACATAAGCTTTTAAAAGCTGTGTTTTAAAGGACTCGAGTGGTTTTTAATAAGCACTGGTGCAGTTAACAGCGCGTGCCGTGACTTCACTCACATTAAGTAGCTTTCAATTGTGGAGGCCATTAACACTTAACTGGACGTCCAGCTTCTCCAGAGGATTCTTACCATCAGGATCAGACAATCACTCTCTCGCTCGCTCTCTCTCTCTCTCTCTCTCTCTCTCTCTCTCTGTCACTCAGAGCAGAACGGAAGGAGTCCAGACTTGTTCTGACCTGTTTTCAATTATTGAATTCACTCACACACTCTCACACACACACACACACACACACACACACACACACACACACACACACACACACACACACACGCACACACACACACACACACTAAAACAGTCATTGTTTACTTGATTACTTGAGACTTGGATACTTATATATTAAATCTGAAATGATCTGTAATATGATATATTTATTTATATATATTAGTAATGGGCAAAAGTGACATCAGGAGTGGATATTTATTTTTAATGACCCTACAAGTTCAATAAAACTAGCAAAATATGAGGAAAATATTTGTAAAATATTATTATAAATTATTATAAATTTTAAATATTTTAAATATGAAAGCAAAACTAAATACTAAACTTGGTTAAGGTGTTTATCTGACTACATTATTTGACAGCATTGGCTAAAAAGGCAAATTACAGCTAGAGGTTTGACTTTTATTGAAAAATGCATAGAAAACAAACAGCTTACACTGACTACAGCATACTCAGTTATTAATATTTTGTTGGTTCTCTCTTATTTTTGCTTGTGTTCATAATTTCTTTGTATGACAGCCTGGACAAAAATGATGTTGGCACATTTTGGCATGTTTAACCAATAAAACAACTGACTCCAGCACAGCTACGCAATATGCTCAGAAAATCTTTAACACATTACACATAAATGTAATCATATTTTCGGCCAGTACTATATTATAGCCAGTGCTGTATTATAGCCAGTGCTGTATTATAGCCAGTGCTGTATCAGCTGAATGAAGATTTTACCGTGGTGTTTGTCTGCCTTAGTGCAAAATGTAAATTTACTTCCGACTGGTTGATTTAATATGCAGCCATTTCAAATTAGGACTGTGTGGATAAAATCTGTGTATTGCAATTATTTTTCTCCTGATTGCAT
This sequence comes from Rutilus rutilus, assembly GCF_951802725.1. NCBI lineage: Eukaryota > Metazoa > Chordata > Actinopteri > Cypriniformes > Leuciscidae > Rutilus > Rutilus rutilus. The sequence continues at coordinate 48,916,851 of NC_140213.1, forward strand.
GGAGTATTTAGATTCCTGTATCTGTATTTTTAGTTTTTTTACTTACCTGTGCATTCACATCATTCCTTACAGTTCAGTTCATGAAGAATGCATGTCTGAGTTATTAAATGGTGTTTCTCAGTGTCATGCGTGATGCTCTGCCCTGTTTAAATGTCAGTGACATTCAGATTGAGCAGTGTGTGTGTGTGTGTGTGTGTGTGTGTGTCCTCCTTCTCTGCCCTGTTCAGATTTTTCATATGACCTATGACCTGGCCAGTGCAATGGTGCGAATCGTGAACCTGATTGGGATGATGCTCCTGCTGTGTCACTGGGACGGGTGTCTGCAGTTCCTGGTGCCGATGCTGCAAGACTTCCCCGCCGACTGCTGGGTGTCCAAGAACAAGATGGTGGTGAGTGAGTGTGTGTGTGCACACACACTCCGTCGGTCATCGCTTCCCTTTCAAAGCATGCACATGTTATGATTTACTTTTACTCTCGATTGATTAGAGTATGCCGGTATGACATGTCATGTGACGGTCATATTGTTGTATAATCGTTTTTTGAGTCTTTTGTTCTGAACTGTTTCATAATTTCATTATTATAATATATTAATATCAATATAACATTTTTATTAATAACATTAAATTATAATGTTAGTATCAATATTCACATAATAATAACAAATACTACTACTACTAATAAAAATACTATTATTGTTATTATTATTTTTATTATTATTATTATTATCATAATTATTATTATTATTATTATTAATCTGATCTGTTGGTTTGTTTCCATCACAGTCCAAATATAAAGAGAAAATAATAAAATGAGATGAAGTACCTTAATATATATATATATATATATATATATACACACACGTTATACGGTATATTTAATATTTAATTATAATTATTATATTATTAATACATTTTTATTATTATAAATATGTATTTTTTCCTGCGTCCTAGTTGAATTTAACCATTTCAAATTAGGACAAGGATACAATTATATATTGCAATTATATTTGTACTGTACCTGTATTTTTATGTTTTGTTTTTATTTATTTATGTGTGCATTCGTATAATTGCAATTCATGCCTTAGTCATTTTTAAACCTAAAAAAGTTGCATTCATCATTAAAAGTATTTCATTCTCTTGATTTACTCTCAAAATAGGCATTACAACATGATTATTTAAATTTAAATATGAATAACCACTTATTATTATGTACTGTATCATACTATATATAGGTTTCCATGATGTAAAATGACTCATATAATGATTCAATATTGTGTGGACATCTCCTAGCAGAAGTAGTAAGTTACGGTGAGCTGTGTTGTTGCGTAAGGCTGGTGAGTTAGAGAGGTGAAGTGTCACAGATTGTGGTTTTTCTCCAGCCTTAATTCGATATCCGTCTGGTATTGACAGTTCTCCAGTGAGCTGGGCTTTAATTCCCTTCTGTTTTTAGTCAGGAGGACATGCGAGTCTCCAGCGTCCAGAGAGAGAGGACAGTCTTGTTCCTGACGCCCATGAGATTTAGTTTCCTAGCTGAATGCCAGAGACCCGAGCCTCGACCCTGAACAACCCGATGAGTGTGAGGATGGCAGAAAAGTCCTCTCGGGATCCGTCGTGTATCGCTGGAGTTTATCGACGAGGCCTGTGGTGTTAATTGGGATAATTGGTGTTTTTGTGATTGCCTACAGGCTGCATTTACACTGCAGGTCTTGATGCCCATTTCCGATTTGCTGACTATATCCGATTTCTTTGACGACCCGCTTACATCATCTTTTAAAGGTGACCCGTATCCGATATTTGCATTTACACTCTACTATACACTGCCGAAACAACCCGATGTAGACGTTCTGACCCGGAAAAGGGAGGAAAACAGCGCGATATGCAATGGATGCGTTGCAGATGCAGACAAACTGATTATCCAGTGTTTTGCTTTCCGCATTATTTTCAAAGGTCAGCAAAACATTGCTCTCGTAAGGCGGAGAAAAAAGAGGACGTTGGCCTTTTACATTGGCACAAGCGCTTAAAGGGATGGTTCGGAGTAGTAAAATCAACCGAGGGTCCTTTGCACCATGACCTCGAGACAAACACCCCCCAGAAGCCTTTTCTCCCCTTGGTTGAACATTATTAAAGTTAGAGCTTATTTAGAGATATCAGCCGGATGGTTTAGTGCAGGCGCTAATGGATCCAATGCTGTATCTGGTAAATTACCCCACTAATAATCCCCAGAATGGTACTGAACTTCTACAGTAGTACAAATAGGTTCTGTACTCATAAAACGAGGCATTGGAAAGTTTGTAAGTACATCAGGAGTTTATTTAAATAACACTTGCCTGACGGCTAATGCTACCGCTAACCCGGACGCCGACGTCACTTCAGTGATTTGGGAAAAGCACGTAAAAGTCCTGGGAGAAAGCGATGCATAAGGATGTAGTGTAACGACGAATTATTATTTTTCCGAAGTGTTGACAACTTAGTGTTAACTAATAATTATTATAAACTGGTACTACCAACAAAATATTAGTGCATTCCTGGAACTGGGTGTCGATATAAAGTATATTTGAGACTATAGACTATATAGATCCGGCGATGTGAGACTATGTTTCTTTTCATGACACATTAACATTACGGTACAGAATGTCTGTTATCCTGAACATTGTATAAGCATTCGTATCATGTGTCATTGAGCATAAGCACGAAAACGTCACATCCTTATGATTTTCCTGGCAAAAACTTCCTTCACATAAAGTCTACAGGCTTTCAACCTAGACAACCTAGGAAGTTTCTTTACTAGCTGTTCAGACATTGGCAATACAAAAAGCAATTAATAAATGAAAATGTTCATATATCCCCTATAATGCAATACCTAACATTAACTAACAATAAGCAATACATTTTTACACAGTATTTATTTAGCTTATCATTAACTGATACAACTTGTAATTTGAATGATGTAATAGTAAATGTTGAAATTATAATTAACAAAGATTAATAAACGATTTAGAAGTATTTTTATTGTAGGTTCATGTTAACAAATGTGTTACCGTAAAGTGTAACCGTTTTAAGAGTCCAATAGATAACGCAATGAAGGTGTTTCGACCAGACTGTCATACAAAGAAATTATGAACAAATGCAAAAATCTGAGAGAAACCAGCAAAATATTAATAACAGAGTTTTTTGTCTTTCTATGCATTTAGTAAAATAAAAATATATTGCTGTAGTTCGCCTTTTTTGCCAAAAAAACAAAACAAATATTGTCTGATAAACACATTAACCAAGTTAATGTTTTGTTTTTTCCATATTTGAATTATTTATCAAATATTTCCCTCGTATTTTGATAAATTTATCGAACTTGTAAGCGCTTAAAAAACAACCCCCTCCAGACGTCACTTTTGCCCTTTACATTGAGGTACAAGTGATGATTTTTCTCAGTATTTTAAATGCACATGTATTAAAGTAAAATAGTGGCACACTGTATCTTTTCAAATTCACTTTTGACGCCCGCAGCTCCTTTACGTTGTCAGATCCAGCTATTCCAGTGACGGGGCTGTCATTATGAAACGGTATGATCTTTTTCCTCTTTTTGGAGCGCTGTAATAAGCTGTCGCTCTCTCAGGATTGAGCCTCTATAGAAATGAGTCTGAAAGCAATCTGGACATGTCACATCAGACGGAGCCAATATTGATTCCTCACGGACTCGCAAACACATCCACAGGACAAGGGCAATTTATTCACTATTTTAGAAGCACACAGAAATTCACATCTTTCTAAATAGCTGACCCACTTTTCTGGAGCTCTCTCGCATTTCTCTTTTCCGGCCTCGTTCGTACATATTTTCATTTTATGTCACTGTGTTTTCTGTTTTCTCCCAGCCCAAACTCTCAGGAGTCAATCTGGATTCATATTCATGAAGTCACTGGAAGTGTTTCAACTTTCTGTTTCAATGCATGCAGCTGAAAAGATTATACCTTAATATATTTTTCAGCCTTTTGATGATATTGGATGTATATTTTTATTTATGCACACAAAAGGCCAGATTTACCAACAGCTCACTGCAGCGCAAACCCTCTTTTGACGTCAGGATTTACTAAAGACACGTATATTCTTTCTTTAGAGAGAATGTCAGACAGACAGAATGAATTAACATATCGCTAACATGTTTTAGCATGTTGTTTACATCATTTAACACATTGATAGTGTGTTTTGCTAACATGGTTTAACACATTGCTATCATGAATTAGCATGTTACAGCATGTTGCTTGCATTAATTAGCACATTGCTAGCATGTTTTAACACAATGTTAACATTAATTAGCATGTTGCTAGCATTAATTAACACAATGCTACAATAATTTGCATGATTTGCACATTGCTAGCATGGATTAACATGTTTTAACACATTGCTTGCATGTATTTGCAAATTTCTAGCATGTTTTAACACATTGCTAGCACTGAATTAGCCAATTGCTAGCATGTTTTAGCATTTTGCTAACATGTTTTAACATTTGGTTAACATGATTTAACATGTTGCGAACATGTTTCTAACACGAATTAGCACATTGCTAGCATGTTTTAACACAATTCTAACATTAATTAGCATGTTGCTACCATTAATTAACACAAAGTGCTAGCCTGAATTAGCATGTTTTAACACATTACTAGCATGTTGCTAACATGTTTTAACACACATTGTTACCATGATTTAACACATTTAGAAATTTGGTTAGCATGATTTAGCATGTCTTAACTGTGTGCTAACATTAATTAGCATGTTGCTAGCATGTTTCAACATGTTGCTAACATGTTTTAACACATTGTTAGCATGATTTAACACATTAACACGTTTTGACATTTGGTTAGCATGATTTAGCATGACATTGCTAGCATGTTTCTAACATGAATTAGCACATTGCTAGCTTGTCCTAAGCTAGTTGCTAGGATTTGCTAGCGATTGATAGAGACAGATAGACAGATATATAGGTATAGACAGTAGATAGATAGATAGATACATAGATAGATCAAAGTCAATGTGAGTATATCATGAATATTAACTTTATCACTACATAAACATGGTATAGATCTATAAGGTGGACTTAAAGTGTTTGTGATGGTCTCTCGCTCTCTCTCTCTCCTCTCAGAACGACACGTGGGGTCAGCAGTATTCCTACGCTCTCTTCAAGGCCATGAGCCACATGCTGTGTATCGGATATGGCATGTACCCGCCCGTCGGCATGACAGACGTGTGGCTGACCATCCTCAGCATGATCGTGGGCGCCACGTGCTACGCCATGTTTGTTGGCCACGCCACGGCGCTGATCCAGTCGCTGGACTCCTCGCGCAGGCAATATCAGGAGAAGGTGAGTGACGACCAGCTGGTTAACATAATGAAGAAATCACAAAAACAGTAGGGGAAGCTTCCTGTGAAGGTGGTGCATTATGGGATCGGCATCTGTCGTCGTGGTGAGCGGACGGCGGGGACTCTCGTGAGAATGATGTGTGAATTATGAGTGAAGTGTACAATTTCTACATCTGCTGTGGTGGCAAAACAATGGCAAAAATAACCTGACTTAAATATTTTTAATGGTATTTGCCTATGTAACTGTCAAAAGCACAATGCAAGGGTGGTTTCCAGGTCGTTGATAGGTGGTAGCCAGGGTTTCCAGGGTGTTGCTAGGTGGTTGCTATGTAGTGACACCAAAGTACATTTCTGAAGATAACGCTAGAATGTTGTAGGTGGTTTCTGGGGAGTTGCTAAGTGGTTGCTATGGTGTTGCTAGGTGGTTGCTATGTAGTGACACCAAAGTACATTTCTGATGATAATGCTAGAATGTTGTAGGTGGTTTCTGGGGAGTTGCTAAGTGGTTGCTATGGTGTTGCTAGGTGGTAGCCAGGGTGTTGTGGTTGGTTGGTATGTAGTGACACCAAAGTAAATTGTTGAAGATAACTCTAAAATGTTGTAGGTGTTTTCCAGGGAGATGCTAGGCGGTTGCTAGGGTGTTGCTAGTTGGTTGTTATGCTGTAGAGCAAAAAGTGATTTGTAAAAATGTTAATGGGGTTTTCCCATGCAAAAGTCATGACCATGATGCTGGAGTGTTCTGGTATTTTCCAGGGAATTGCTAGGGTGATCTTGTTTGTTTCCAGGGACCTGCTAGGTGGTTGCTATTCAGTGACAACCAAAGTTAATTTTTGAAGATAGTGCAAGAATGTTGTAGGTGGTTTCCAGGCAGTAGCTAGGTTGTTGCTAGGGTCTTCTGGGTGGTTTCCAGGGCATTGCTAGTTGGTTGTTATGCAGTGGAACAAAGAGATTTGTAAAAAAAATTGTGTTTTCCCATGCAAAAGTTACTAACACAATACTAGAGTGTTCTGGGTGGTTTTCAGGGAGTTGCTAGGGTGATCTTGTTGGTTTCCATGGAGTTGCAATTGTGTTTTGGGTGGTTTCCAGGGAGTTGCTTAGGTGGCTGCTATGTAGTGACACCAACGTTAATCCTTAAAGATAACACTAGGGTGTTATAGGTGGTTTCCAGGGCCTTGCTAGGTGGTTACTATGCAGTGGAACAGTAAGTGAAAAAAAACCTAGATAATAAAAATGTTAATGTTTGCTCATGCAGATGTCACAACCATGATATGAGGGTGTTGTGGATAGTTTCCAGGGGGTTGCTATGGTGTTTTGGTTGGTTTCCAGGGAGTTGCTACAGTGTTTCGGGTGGTTTCCAGGGGGTTGCTATGGTGTTTTGGTTGGTTTCCAGGGAGTTGCTACAGTGTTTCGGGTGGTTTCCAGGGGGTTGTTTAGGTATTTTCTATGTAGTGACACCAAAGTTAATCTTTGAAGATAACGCTAGGGTGTTGTAGGCGGTTTCCAGGGAGTAGCTAGGTTGTTGCTAGGGTGTTCTATGTGGTTTCCAGGGAGTAGCTAGGTTGTTGCTAGGGTGTTCTGGGTGGTTTCCAGGGAGTAGCTAGGTTGTTGCTAGGGTGTTCTGGGTGGTTTCCAGGGCATTGCTAGGTGGTTACTATGCAGTGTAAAAAGAAAGTGAATTATAGTGAAAAATGTCACTACCATGATACAAGGGTGTTGTGGATAGTCTCCAGGGGGTTGCTATGGTGTTTTGGTTGGTTTCCAGGGAGTTGCTACAGTGTTTCGGGTGGTTTCCAGGGGGTTGCTATGGTGTTTTGGTTGGTTTCCAGGGAGTTGCTACAGTGTTTCGGGTGGTTTCCAGGGGGTTGCTATGGTGTTTTGGTTGGTTTCCAGGGAGTTGCTACAGTGTTTCGGGTGGTTTCCAGGGGGTTGTTTAGGTATTTTCTATGTAGTGACACCAAAGTTAATCTTTGAAGATAACGCTAGGGTGTTGTAGGCGGTTTCCAGGGTGTAGCTAGGTTGTTGCTAGGGTGTTCTATGTGGTTTCCAGGGAGTAGCTAGCTTGTTGCTAGGGTGTTCTGGGTGGTTTCCAGGGCATTGCTAGGTGGTTACTATGCAGTGTAAAAAGAAAGTGAATTATAGTGAAAAATGTCACTACCATGATACAAGGGTGTTGTGGATAGTCTCCAGGGGGTTGCTAGGGGGTTGCTATGTAGTGACACCAAAGTTAATTATGAAAATAACTAGATTTTAAAAAATGTAATGTGTTTGCCCATGAAAAAGTCACAATCGTGTTGTTAGGTGGTTTTGCACAGTAGCTCTTATTATCAGAACAGAATATATAGTGAAATCTACAGAATCGACCGGCCAAACCAATTGAAACTGTGAGGGTAAAACAGGATATTCATGAAGGTTGGAAGCAAGAAAATCTGTGAAGGAAGAAAGTCAATTATGTGGAATATGAGTGTGTGGAGAAAAACAGTCCAGCTGGACGACAGCGTGACACTTCTAAACTCATCTTAGCTTGCTAACGTGATTACCACAGTTCCTGCCGGCTACTTTAATTCACAATAATGGACTTATAACGGACCATAAACAACCAACTCGAGAGCACAGATATTAATATTCGCTTGCAGAGAGCTTTAGCTCTGATGATTGAAATTAAATTCAGAATGGCTTTTTGAAACGAACCCAAAAGGATGTGCGTCATCCTGCAGCTTTGTGCTCCAGACATCAGAATCTAGTTGTTTTAGTAGTTGCACATCTATAGTGTTCCGGACAGTGTTGGGGGTAACTCATTACAAGTAACTTGAGTTACGTAATCAGATTACTTTTTCAAGTAACTTGTAAAGTAACGAATTACTTTTAAAATTTACAAAAAAAAAGTACTTTTTTTCCCATTTATTGACTGACGGCTCTCCTGTCCTCATGTTAAGACAAATCGTAAGTGCACAAAAAAACAGATTCAGGACTCCTCAAAATGAATAAAATCAGTGAAATGCAAAATCAGAATACTATGCAAACCTCCTATTATTAAATGTGTCAAATAAAACAAATATTTTATGCATTTAATCTCACTTTATTGACCAATGTACTTGCTGCTGACCTTCGGTGATTCAATTAAACCACAAGCAAAAATGACTTTGGATTTTTTTTTAAGTTATTATTATTTATTTATTTTTTTGGAGAAGTAAGTGTCAAACTTTCTTCTCCTGCATCCTTTTCTTCCATTATCAAGAAATGGCAGCACAGCCGAAAGGTTTGTTTGAGCTGCGTCTCTACTGTACATGCATGAATTTACATTTCCTTCAGCCTGAGGCGTATTATTTAATTTTTGGTGTGAAAGGGTCTTTACATTTTCCCAAAAAGAGAACTTTTTTGTCTCTTCGCGTGTCTGTCAAAAATGACAGATTTTTTCTATTTATTTCAATGAAATTAATTCGATACTGTTTTTTATTTAATATTTTGTATTTTTAGGGGATTTTATGGTACTAAATTATGTTTTCGCTGTATTTATAATCCATTTATTCACGTTTTGAGCATAGACCTGAAAATTTAATTTCCAACTTAAACTGGCGTAAATCTTGAATGCTTTAGAGCACAGACTTAAGTTTGCTCTCTTTTCAAAGATGACACTTGGAAGATTTTTTTTTTAAGTTAATGTAAAAAAAGTTACAGAATTTTACATTTATTGTTATGAAAATGTGCAAAAATACTATTTTAAATTTTTATATGAAATATATATTTTCAAAAACATGTTTTACTCTAAAACTGTGAGAAAATCAAAGCCATAAATCTAAACAAGTTACAAAATTTGAGCCTGATATCTCAAAAAATTAGCTTTCAGTAAGATTTTATTTGGCCGCAGTACCAAACGTTTTCACTAGATGGAATTCGTCTCCCATTCATTTTCAATGCTGACTGCGAGGAGCACAAGTGTTTATTTCAGGACCAATTAACCTGTTCGAATCATGTCCATGATTTTTTTGTGTGTGTGTGTGTTCACATAGCAAGTGCCAAAACCTTAACAAAAAAAACAAACAAAAAAACAAATGTAAATATTTTCGGTCAGCAATGACTGAAGAGCACCAGAGGGGGAGTAACGCAATACTGTAATGCATTACTTTTCAAAGTAGCTTTCCCCAACACTGGGCCTGTATCAGTTGTTGACCTCGGCTCACTCGTGGTACAGTGTGCCAGGCGGGTCCCTTCCCTGATGCCCACCTCACCATGGGCACATCAACACGTGGTCCTCCATCTGTTGAGAGACCGAGGGACAGAAACACTGAGAAGCACAGAGATGGAAAAGATATAAAAAAGGGGAAAGTGAAGATCAAAGGGAAGATGCAGGGGTCTTAGAGTCTGAGTTGTCCTTGTAAAGGTTTTTGGGTGGTTGCTAGGGCGTTTCTAGGTGGTGGGAAAGATTTGAGTGTAGATGCTATGTAGTGCCAAAATAAAAGTTCCGAAAATGATCGGCAGATACACACACAAACGCAAGCCGGCAAAATAGGTTCAACTTGAAGAAATTGTGACGGAAGTATATTACTATTGTACTGTAGAATTTACTTCTCAAAGTAATAATAACAACAACAATAATAAAACAGTCTATTTAAACATTATTTTTAGTTTTTCATCCACGTTTTAATTTAGAATGTAAACCTCTGTTGTGCAGCAGGCATTTTTATGCATTTTTATGCAAGTTTTATGCATTTTATTCATTTGATTACCACCGTTTTTTATAATAAAATTAAATCATAAACCAGAATCCAACACAGAATTGACTATAATTTCTAAATATTATTACAATTTGAATAAATTAAATCATAAAGCACAGAATCCAAAATTAAAAACGAACAACACAGAATTCCCGACTTCAGACTATTGTTTAACATTTTTATATCTTGTTAAATTGTTGAGGTTTTATTAATTCAATTGATTAGACATCTTTTTGGATTATTACAGTTTAATTACACCATTAAAGTGGAATCTGATCACTGAGCCCTAAATGTGTGCAATAGTACCAGTAAAAGACGGACGAAAAGCACAGATACACATGAAGAGTGAGCTGGGATGCCCTTCGAGAGAGGATGATGGGAAATCATGAGTGTGAGAATTACATCAACCTCTTGACTTTTTCAGGAAATTGTTTTTGTCTCATAAGGGTAAAGACACGGAGAGTCGAGTGAATGAGAACGGAGTGAGATTACGTGACGGCCGTTCTGACCTCAGCGAGTGTGAATGAAACTCGCTGTCCTTTAAACTTCTGAAGGGAAATTTCTATTTGGCTCTGTCAGGATTATGTGAGAATGCAGATGAGAAATACTTTAAAGGGGTGGTATAATGCCCTTTTCACAAGATGTAAATTAAGTCTCTGATGTCCCCAGAGTGTGTATGTGACGTTTCAACTCAAAATACCCCACAGATATTTGTATATAGCATGTTAAATTTGTCGTTTTTTGAGGAAAAACGCACTGTTTTAGTGTCTGTTCCTTTAAATGCAAATGAGCCGCTGCTCCCGGCACAGGGGGCGGAGCTTCAACAGCTTGTGTCATTTTACCTCACACAGACATGCTCTGAAAACTTCAAAATCTTTTAGCCTTTTATGTTCAAACCGGATTCAGACAATAATGGAGAGACTCAAGAAGAAGTGACAACATGTAGAAGCAACAGGACATTTCTGAATGATTAGTTGATGAATTTATGAAGCTGATGTGTAGTTATCTTCTAGTCATTGATTAGCATATTCTGTCTTGATAATCTATAAATCGTGTTCAGGGGGCGGGGTTTATGTAAATTCTAGGGTTTGTGATGTCACTAACCCGGGAGGAATGTGGTGTACTCTCTACCAGTCGTTTGTTGTAGTCCTTAAAAAGTGATTTCTTTAAAAGCAAATATCTCCCTTTGCTTTGAGCTTTGAGCGTTGTAACTTTGCAGATGTTGTTCATGCTCACACAGCAACATTACACACTAACTAAAGTTAGAAAAGTCAAATCATAATCAACCATCCCTCTAATAATGAGGACGTGACAGGTGATTTTGAGTCCATAACATGCTGTATTTATTTTAAGTTCATGCATCTCAGAAACCGAACACTTTGCTCCACATTAAGTCTGAGACGTTAAACAGATCTCGTTTGTGATTTCGGATCGGTGTGTTAACTGTGTTTACACTCTGACTGGAATAAGAAAGCAGACGAGATGCATTTTCAACATCTCCAGGCGCTGTGTGAATAACGGCATTATGTTTTTCTGCTGACTGTGATCTAAACACTGACACGAATACTGTTCTGTGCTGCATGGCATACAGATCATTTCCTTAAAATCTCTCTCCTTCAATCCTGTCCTTATATTAGATATTCATGTGGTGGGAATGGAGCATTTGGCTTATGACTGGTTCAGGTTGTGTGATACTTCATTGTGAATCTTTAATGCCTAAAGCTTATGTATTCACTGTAGCAGCGGCACGGCACGGCTTATTCAACCCGTTTGGGGAGATTGTGAGATTTCTTGATTTGAAGATGACGTAAAATCACAGAAGTCCTACTAGTTTAATGGCCTATCCAATATGTTTTTTTTGTTTTGCATTATATTTGAGGACATTATGAGAAAACATTTGCTGTGGCGGTATTAAGGTTTGAGGGGGAAGCACGATTAAAGATTCAATGGAAATGAATTATTTGTCGTTAG
>NC_140213.1:48933881-48938881 GCF_951802725.1 Rutilus rutilus
CATTTTTTTCATCATATACCGTAAATGCAGCATCCGCTCTTTTCTCTGAAACGCTTCGATCAAAGATTCAGTCTCTCTAAGCCCCGCCTCTCTGAGAGCTGCTCTGCTGTGATTGGTCAGATGTTCCAGTCTGTTGTGGTTGGTCAAAAAAAAAAAAAAAAATGAAATAACATCCTTCTAATATGTCTTAAAGCATTTTAAAAACACCACATACACATATAAACAACATTAAAAACTTGACTTTCACCACAGGGGGACTTTAACGGATACATAATCAAAAGCATGTTGCCAAAAGTACAGTTTTGTTTAATCTTAAGCGTGCATCGCCAGCATATGATGTTCTTTCAGTGTGTCGTAGACGAATGTGAGTTGGGATGCATATTGAAATATCACAGCTGAGAAGAATCTGATTGAAGCTTTACTGTATTCACACCGCTCAAGCTTTCGCACATGCTTATAATCACATCTTATTATTATTATTAATTATTGCACTGTTTTTATTCTTGCATTGTCTAGGGTTTTATTCTATTGTGCTATTTATTGACGAAGCTGCTTACATACACTTTAGTTTCTAATGTTTTATTGGTTAATGTTTTTATCTTTGTGTCTTGACTGGGACCTTAGTACTTAGTTTAATGGATATTAATACAAATATACATAAGTATATATATTCACGTTTATATTGCAGACTCAGTGAGTCTCCTTAGTTTCGTTCCTTCATGTAAATGACAATGAAAGACGCTTGAACCTTGATCTGAACACGGACGAGATTCACACACACCCTTCTTCACTGAGTCTCTGCTGACCTACAATATAAACATGACTATATATATATATATACGTATGTATATTTATATTAATATCTATTAAAGCCGGGAAGCCACTGTCCGATTTCCCTGTTGGGATCCTAGAGACACAAAGAGAATCGCAGGCATCCTCGCTCTAAACGCGTGGAATAAGTAAGTGTTTGGATATCTCGGGTAATCCTGTTCACCAGGCCGGCGTAAGAGCATTACGGAGCAGTCATGACATGTTTTATAATTGCTCAAGTTAATGAGAATTAATTCTATCGCATCTAATCTAGTTGACTCACACATGCTCTTGCGTGCGCAGGCTGGATTAGCCGAGAGATTGCTGGAAGCGTTTGAGCCCGAGGCGAACGCTTCGTTACGTTATCATCTCAAATCAAAGACTTCTCACCTTGAAATGGCGTGGGAGAGAACGAGACGGTAAAGCCTGATAATAGAGGAGAATACTTCCAAACTGTCCTGAAACTACTCCTGTTTTTAATTCAACTTTAGCCATTTCAAAAAGTAGTCAGCTAAACTTCAAGCTACTTGCATTTGGAGCTGTTTAATTTTGGAGGCGGGGCTCATTTGCATATTCATAGAACCGCGAATACTAAACGAGGTGTTTCTGACGTCACAAACTACCTCGTAACCAATCAGATCAACGTGTGATCGTCAACCAGTGGATCTCTGAGCTGAGTGAGTGAGTGGAGGCGGGGCTCATTTGCATAGTCATAGAACCGCGTATACTAAATGAGGTGTTTCTGATGTCACAAACTACCTTGTAACCAATCAGATCAACGTGTGATCGTCAACGAGTGGATCTCTGAGCTGAGTGAGTGAGTGGAGGCGGGGCCCATTTGCATATTCATAGAACCGCGAATACTAAATGAGGCAAGGGTGTCGGGTTACATTCAAGATATTTTAAGGCATAAAGACTTTTTTTTCAAGGAAAATACATTTCATTATGTAATTTTAGTGATCAAAGATGAGTTTTAAGGGATAAAATGATTGACTACTGGGGGACTTTAATATGAGATTATAATGTGTGATTAAAAACTCACACAATGCACAAAACAATGAGAGTGTCAGTATTAAACTAAAAGCATCATAATTTATGCAACTGAATTAATTAAATTGCAATATTTCGGCAAAATAGATAAGCAAGACTTCCGAGTCATTAGTCTCTACAGATAAATAACTAGAAGAATAACAGTGCAGTAAATGGTAAAACTAGTGTGTTTATGATTATGATAATGAAGTTAAAATAACATAACAATTGAAAGTTTGTTGCATAACGGACCGTTTGACTTAAAACGGAATAATTTACATAAACTTAAAGATGTCTTTGGTGCGTCTCTTTTGCTTTACTAACAGCAAGACTGCAGATACATGAACAAAACCGTGTGATCGTGTTCTCCAGCAAGTTTTGAGATGAAAATGGGAAAATGTAATCTTAAAGTCACCATGAAATCAAAATTGACAATTCTTGTTTTTATTTTATTCCTGTAATTCATCAGTGCACATCATTATTGTGTTGAATCAGAATAACTGCAGCAACATCTCTTCTCTGATGATGTGGGCGGGGCAACCTGTCAATCACATGAGATCAGCCAATAGCAAACCACAACCATCCAATCAATGACCCACGGACACAATCAAGCCCCGCCCACATTTGTTCTTGTTCCTGAAAGCGTTTCACTCGGACATACAGAACTTCTGTTTCACGCCGACTTTCAATGCAGAATCTTTTCTTAATGTGTTTCTCTTCATTTCTCCCTCATGTTCAATGTTCTCTCAGACATTCTGTAGACATTCAGGAGCAGTGTAACGAAATCCCAGTGAAAGAGACGCTGGTGTGTGTACAGTATTCATAAGCTGCGTGTTTTGACATGTCGGCCCCGGACGTCGTGAACAAGAACGTCGCGCTGCTTTGCCTCGCTGCCCATTCGCTCAGAATCTTTAATTAACACTTGGCAATTATGTGCATTTCCTTGGGGGCTGATAAATGAAAACTTTAAAGCTGATTATATTCTGATGTTCTGACGCCTCAAGTTTGTCTCGTGTTCTCTCAGGTTCAGCTCCAGAAAAAGATGCAGTTTTCAGAGGTTATTTTATCCCCAGTCGACCCGATGGCTCTAATCGGGTTTATTCTCCACTCTCGCTCTCCTGCTGTTTCTCCTCAGTCACTCGCTTTCATGTTAAGCCTCGCATCGGCTTCTCTGGAGGAACTTCAGGAGAATCTGAGCAGTTGCGGTAAAGACATCAGTAGGCATGGATCTATCGCAGGTGCAGAGTGTTTTACAGGGTTATTATCGCTAAAACCATTCAAACTTGCTTGAATTAAAACCATTACTTGAATAAAAACGTTATTTACCTTGACTGAAATAAAATTGTTTTATTTCAGCTAGTTGTAGAGGCAGCTTTATTTTTATTGAAATAACTACAATTAAAACTGAAATGAAAATTTATAATAAATCAAATTTAAAAAAATAATGAAAATGACAAAAACACCTAATACAACTAAAATAAAAATGGAAATAAATTAAATAAAAATTATTAAATTTGCAGTTGCGGTAAAGACATCAGTAATAGATCTATAGCAGGTGCTTTATTATATTTTATATTTTAAATTACTTTTAAAATACTTTATATTTTATGTAGAGTGTTTTATTATCGCTAACTGAAACTAAAACCTACGGAGCCCCCCTAGTCCCACTTTGGCAAAAAAAAATTATTATAACTATCTTGTGGCCTCAAGATAGTAACTCGTGGCCTCAAGATAGTAACTCGTGGCCTCAAGATAGTATCTCGTGGCCTCAAGATACTAACTCGTGGCCTCAAGATAGTAACTTGTGGCCTCAAGATAGTATATCTCGTGGCCTCAAGATAGTAACTCGTGGCCTCAAGATAGTAACTCGTGGCCTCAAGATACTAAGTCGTGGCCTCAAGATAGTAACTCGTGGCCTCAAGATACTAACTCGTGGCCACGAGAAAGTAAGTTTTTTCAAGGCGAACGTTCCTTTTAATGTTTCCATGGCGACGCGTCACGCGATACACCGCAGCCACAATAATACTGTATGACAGATGTGTCGCTTTTATTTCGCTTTTCCTTTTTTATTCAAAATATTCACAAACTTGCTTACCATGTCATCAACTAGCCCCTGAGAGTACGGCGCCACATTTAGAATGTTCAGTGCTGCCAGATTCAAACTGTGCTTTCGCGCATTGGCTGGCGCTGAGCCAGAGTCGGACGCGTTCAGCGCTGTCATCACAACTAAGCAGTTTTTTCAACTTCATAATGTTTATTTTTGGTTTCAGATATTTAAATACACATAAGCACGAGTAAAACAATACATTTGGAGTTTGTAAAACACACTGGTGTCTGTGAAGCAGCAATAACAATCTATTCAAATATAATTTGCCGACATGTGTTATTCATATTAGACAAACATAGTGCAAGACAAGGAACTATAAAGTTTACTCTATTCTTCTCAGTTCACCGGCCACTTTCTTGCATTTATTTCGGGAGAAACAGATGAATTTACGTGCTGTAAATCCGACTGACAGGACAACATTGCAGCGCCCATCTCATGTTATTATAGATCAAGATTATTTAAGGTTTTTAAACGAGCCAGAGTCGGACGCGTTCAGCGCTGTCATCACAACTAAGCAGTTTTTCAACTTCATAATGTTTATTTTTGGTTTCAGATATTTAAATACACATAAGCACGAGTAAAACAATACATTTGGAGTTTGTAAAACACACTGATGTCTGTGGAAGCAGCAATAACAATCTATTCAAATATAATTTGCCGACATGTGTTATTCATATTAGACAAACATAGTGCAAGACAAGGAACTATAAAGTTTACTCTATTCTTCTCAGTTCACCGGCCACTTTCTTGCATTTATTTCGGGAGAAACTGATGAATTCACGTGCTGTAAATCCGACGGACAACATTGCAGCGCCCATCATGTTATTATAGATCAAGATTATTTATAAAGGTTTTTAAACGACTAAACACACTCACTTACACGTATGTGAGAATCGGAATATCAGATAGGCTAGTTGATGACATGGTAAGCAAGTTTGTGAATATTTTGAATAAAAAAGGAAAAGCGAAATAAAAGCGACACATCTGTCATACAGTATTATTGTGGCTGCGGTCAATCGCGTGACGCGTCGCCATGGAAACATTAACATGGAAA